>NW_027468774.1:20893600-20913600 GCF_046254945.1 Alosa pseudoharengus | reverse complement strand
TCTCTCTCTCTCTCTTTCACTCTGTTTCTTTCTCTTTTAAGTTTTCACCTGCTGTTGCTTTGCCACTGGTGTAATGTACTGAAAACCTGGACTCAAGCGAGGTACAACCAAACTGTGTTGTAGCTAAAAAAGACAGCTCATTATTGTGCTATTTTCATTAGTATAGTAGGACATTCAGGTTATTTCCTTTTATTTGCTCCAACAAAATTAACCTCATTTCCTGGATGATGAAGCAGTTGTTATTAATTAGACACTGCTTGTGATTTCATAAACATGTATTATGTATTAAAGTAGCACAATGTAGGCATCGTCAACGTACTGCGTACCCATCTAGCGCTAAGGGTGTACCGAACGTGTCTAGTACTGTAGAAAGGGGTCACATTCCTTTTCAGAACAACAAAGATACATAGTTCAATACCTATAGGGGTTCCGAGCATGCATCATTATTGACGAAGCCTCAACTATTATAAGTCTGTGTATCATCAAAATTAGTTTGAAGCCATTTTAAGTTAAAACAGAAGTATGGTCGCCCTGACCTCACTTGGATGGAGATTAGAATCAGGATCGGCGTTAGGTAAGGTTAGTAATATGTCATTATATGCTATTACATTCGAAGTGTGCAGCACAACGTGATGAGAACACGTATTAATTGGGGGATGTCTTTGTGATTGTTTGAGTTATTGTAGTGAATAATAGATTTCCCTTTCCTCTTTTTAGATGGAGAAGGTGGAGGCTGATCTGAACCAGTCCAAAGCAGTCCGGGAGGCGCAGGCCAAAGAGTTCGGCTATCAGCTGGAGGAGCTCAAGCAGCGATATGAACAGCAGGTCAGTACCGCCTGTGTACCCGTATTGCATGTGTCAGTCTGTCCGTCTATTTGACAGGCTTATCTGCCCCGTGCTGTTATAATCAGTTGTATGCATGCATAGACCCTTTTTTCTCAGAGTATGACAACTGTAAGACAACTGTGATCTTTATTTATTGAGACAAGTGTTTGAGAGCATATAGCATTCTAATTTCAGTGCCTCACATCTGTGTGGTGGTGGATATGTCCAATTATCTCTGATTGTATGCCCATAAGGATATACTATTGGCCAGCCACATAATCATATGGATTCTAATCCTCATTTGATGCCATCATATCACCTTTCCATCGCTTCCTACTGATTGGAAATCTAAAAGTCATTTTGTTCAATTTAAATCCCTCTGGTTGATAAAGAATTTTTCTCTTTTGTATTGACTTCAATTAAACCGTTGAAATGCCCGTCAACTGATCCATCTGATAAGGCAGGAGAAAGCGTCTCTACCCACCGAGCCTCTTAATTACTGTTCTCATGGAAGGTACAGTCTGTGAAAATCTTGCATATTTTCTAGAAAGGAGAAACCAATTTCTATGGAGCGTTGCTCATTTGTTCACATGTCATCCACAGAAATGGACACATAACCTGAGATCTCTATCTGGGCCCCATCAATAGAGATAGATAGATAGATACTTTATTGATCCCCAGGGGATATTCAAGAAAATATCCCATTGGTGATATCCATTGGGCTACGAGTTGTCCATAAAATGTAGAGTTAAATGGCAGCGTGCCATTATTGTGTACAATACACACTGTTGTTTCTGTAATATTTGCCTCCAAATGCATCACAGCTTCCCGTTCCACATTCATAGCCACCCCATCCATTTAGCAAAGGATGAAAGACACCAGCCATGTGGATTGTGGCAAATTCTTTTGAAGGATTAGATTGAGTGTAGTTTTCATCCATGCTTACGGATTGCGATAATGAAGAAGGCAGCGTGGCAGATCAGTTTGCAGAGTGGATAATTCTGCCAACTGAGTGCCAATTAAGTTTTCAAATTGTTTTTCTGTCCTTGGACTGGATTTTCAGCCACACATAGTTTGTTTACAGATAAGAAGGCGTAATAATGTACGAGTACATTCATATTCTTTTCCATACGTGCTGGAGGCATATGATCATAATATCCCAGTCAGCAACCAAAGGCACAAGTGTCTCATAATTGAGTGTTGTAGACCCAGAAGCAGAAACACTTCTAAGGCTGATTTTAAATATAATTATTGTAAATTGAATAGATAGCTAAACATGTAGACAGCTAGTAGCCTGCAGACTTGTTTTTATCCACACCAACAGCTATATAGTTGGAACGGATAAAAGCTACCTGCCATGCTAATTGGTAAATTTGCCAATATATTTACTGATGTTGAGCTGTAAAAGTCTTAACTCTTCACTGGACTTTTGACCCAACAAACCTGTGTATAGTATAGCATAGCATAGTGTAGTCTGTAAATTAAGTGACCCAACAAACCCTTCTCTCCATGAAGGCATTTTCAATTTTGCTGTTACATTAGTCGGTAGTGTGAAGAAAAAGAATCCCTCATATCAATAAGTTGGAACTTGTTGGTTTGATTTGACAGACATGAACAGTGTCTTTGTATTTTGGCACTTACATTGATCAAAGGGGCTGTGTAAGTAATTTTTTGAGTACCCATTGAAATCCACCATTACAATGAAGAACACAGGGTGAAGAGCTCCAGATAAAGAATTAAATAAAAGATTTGTTTTGTGTCTTCCACAAGAGTGGAAGCAAAGTCTACTAGAAGGTCAGGTTCAGCCGTTCTTTTGGACACAAAGGGGTCATGAGCCAGACATCAACGCCAGGGTCACCCGGAGACCAGCCTTTAAATGAGCAGCTTGTTGCCTAGTGACCCTGCTGCCACTGTGACATCATGCCAGGCCTCCCAGCTCTTTTCATTCTGAAGAGAGGTTAGAGGTCACAGGCAGATACGGGGGGGGGGGCTCAGGCCCAGGCCCAGGCAGCATTAGAACATGCAGATATCCAACCGAGGGTCCAAATTCTCTCTCTCTCTCTCTCTCTCTCTTGCTCTCACACACACATTGCAGACTCCCTCCCTGTCCCTCTCATGGCTCTTAGTTCACTCACACTCACACAAAAGAGCCCGTCATCCCTCCTGTACTTGAAGAAGCAGAGAAAAAGACCTCAAACGAACCTCCCGCTCTCTCTCTCTACACACACACACACACACACACACACACACACACACACACACCCTCACCCCTGCTGAGTTCATGCTGCCCCTCTCCTTCTGCTCATTTTTTCTCATTCTTTCATCCCTACTCTGTCTCTCTCTCTCTCTCTGTCTTTTTCTCGCTTTCACTCACCAGTCTGTGCTCCCTCCCTCTGTGATGATTGTATCCCAGCCCAGCACTGACATTCCCATTGCTGCCCTGTCGCTTTAAGATGTCTGCCAGCCCATAAGCTCTCACTACTGGTGTTGCTCTGACGCCACCGAACTCATGCTGTTTCCATTGCTCTCCTCTCCCTCTCACTATAGCATCTCTTCTTTCCAGTGTCAATCTGCATTAATGGGGATCTGTTCTGCCAACACCGACACCCCCACCCCCCCTCACATACACCAATAGTGATCATTTTCAAAAAAAATCACGGCACTATGGGAATGTGATCACGTAAGTTACGCTTAAGGTTATTCTGAGAGATGAGCGGCTTCGTGGGAATTGGTAGGTGGGGCTGAGAAATCGCTTGAGGCTAACTTGAGCTAGGTTGGTTAGCTGTTCGCACTGTCGTCAAGACTCAAGTAGAGTACTGCGAAGACAAGTCAGGCGTCCAGAAATTGATTCACTCAAATTTGTAAACGGCTGTCATAAAAAGTGGGTGGAGTTATTCGATCTACCCACAAATCACCGCTGACTGCTTGAAGTGTCATTATTACTGTTCTCTGTGTTCGCACATGCTTCCTTTGGTCAGTGCAGAGGCAGCACGCAAGCGTGACCAATAGAAATGGTCTTGTACAGCTTTAAGACAGTTAAGGCTAGGGCCAGGGTTTCCTAACCTGCTGCATTTGCAACATTCTGAGAGTGCTAGCTTTTCCTAATGGCTGTCCTAACCTGGATATTTGTTTTTACTCGAGCACACGTTACCTTTTTTTGCTTCCGGCAACCTCCGACGTGAAGAAAACCCTCCGATTTCAGACCTCGGCGCATCTGCCATCAAACTGAAGGGTGGGAAAGGGGGAAACCATGCCTCCCCGGCATATTTTTGGCCAGCGTTCTCTTCATGGCCTTCTCTTGCATCTCTCTGGGGTATGTCTGGCTTCCTGCAGGACCTCCCTATTCACCACCTGCTCTGAATAGCCACCAGAGCAGCCTCTTGCTGTCAGGCCCAGGTAGGGTGCCACCACGAGCATTGTAGGGGGATTAGCATCAAAGTGGCAGAGGACCGGGCCCTGCCGAGCCGGCTGGTGGGGGGTGTGGTGGGGGGGTGGTGGTTTGGGGGACCGGTGGAGGTCAGCGTACCCTGCCTGCAAAGAGGGGGCGACTGAGGGGGCAGTGCGGGGAGTGGGAGCCCTGGGAAAACGGCTATGGCTCGATCTCATCACCAGCCCTGAGAGTGTGGAGCACAGCAGGCAGAAAGACAGCGGGAGAGAAGGACAAACTCTTTTCGCCTTTTGTTTGTTCATTTCTGTGTTTCTGTTTTTATCTTCTTTCTCCTTTTCTTGCTCTTTTTGTTCATTTACGGTCGCTTTTGTGGATTACAGTTCAGTTAGGGAGAGAGGTAGCGGTTTATAGTTTTTTTGTTGTTGTTTCTTTCAGTATTTTTTTGTATTTCAAAGTTTACGTTCATTGTAATGTCGTTTTCAAACATACGAATCGCAAAAAGTATGGATGTTACAGTCATTTTTGAGTAGAGAAAGATAGATCTCTGTTACGCTAAATCATGAAGGCAAGTGTATGTTTTGAAGTATCTGTATTTTAGAGCATTTTGGTATCTCTTCGATTTCAGGTATAGCACACGTTGTCACATTTTGACGTTTTATATTCTATCATATTGAAGTCAAGAATGCCGTTGTCATTAAAGTTACATGTTTTTCTCCAGTGGGGTAAAATATGTAGTAGCGAATATTTTCCACTATCCCAGCTGAATAGCTTCATAGCAGCAGTGGGAGGGACGACTCGTGCGCCCCTCTTAGCTGGCCTAGTCCATCCTGGTCTTTTAGGATGGCAGCATTGGCGAGTGGACAGCTGCTAGCGAGAGGGAGAAGCGTACAGTCATCATGAACAGAAACAGTGGGGAGGGGAGGAACAGCATGAGGTCATTGTGATGTAAAAGCGTAATATCAAGATCTTGTTATGTTGTGAGGCGGAGAAATAATAAAAGAGAGGGGAAAAAAACTTTTTTTTCCCTGCTGTGCTTTGGACAAGTTGTCATGACGACAGGGATGTTCTGCCTGATGAAGTCTTGTTGCCTCCTTGTTGTCCAATCAGATGGTGGAGCTGAGACTGCAGCACGAGCAGGAGAGGACGCACGTCCTCCAGCAGCATAATGCCGAGAAGGACAGCTTGGTCCAAGAGCACCAGCGGGAGATCCAGAGTCTGGAGGAGCAGGCACGGGCCGCCGTGACCCAGTACGAACGCAGCACACAGGAATGGAGGAAGCGCGACGGACAGGTAGGGGATCGCGACAGCACGTACGCTTTTTCGCTTTGACGACTTTTGTCGGTAACAATATTTGTATTGTTATATTTGTATCGCTTTTTGAACGCTCTGAAATGAATTCTCACACCTTAAGTGTTTGAGTTATTTTCTTATATTCGAATTAAAAAGATTTTTAAGAACTTTTTTCCTCACGGAAACAAAAAGCGTTATTTCTTTACCGCGCAGTACATTTGGACAAAACTCTGAAATGTAATTTCGCGTCAAAGAAATTCTTAACAGTGGAAACTTTTTTTGTATCTTTTTTTTTCTTTTTTTTTTTAAAATCTTCTCTCACATTTCATTTTGTCTCAGTGGGGTATAGCACTAGAGCTGAAAAGCCCCAGATGCGGAAAGGGCAGGTTACCACAGGAGAGCGAGTGCCGAGAATTCTGGCCTTTTATTCCCCTCCCTGGGTTGCATTTCTCTTTTCTTTGGCCCCCGTTGTTGGGCTGGGGCAGGGGCAGGGGCTGAGCCGTGTGCCCACACCCTGATGCTCCAGCACTGGGGATCGGCGGTGGGGCACCGGGCTGCCGGACTCGGCTGGATAAGCTCTCCGCTCTGCAGGTAGTCGTCGCCTGCCGCAGCTTCGTCGCCAGTTATTACACTGCTCCTGCCGCAAGCCCTTCCGCGTATACAGCGATGAATTACAACTGTCCCAATTTTGCAAAAAGAAAAAAAAAGAATATCAATTTAGATCACTCTTGCCCCTTCTCTCTTCTTTTTGTCTCTATTGCCTGTTCCGCCAAATCCCCTTTTTACTTCACCTCCACTGGTATCGCATTCAGTCTGGCTGCTGGTGGGGTCTCAGTGGGAAGCCGCTTGACAGGCTAGCCCCCAACTGTGGGTGGATTTGACTCTTCAAACCCCAAATGAAATGTAAATTGTCGGCATAGCGGGAAAGGGGTCTGCTGGTGCTTCGCTTGAGAAGCAAGCCTAGCCGCAGTAGCTCTTGTACCATGGGGCATATACATGTGTCAGGTAGCACATACCCTAAAGCAGGTCAACCATCACCTTCTGCCACCATCGTAGGTGTATTAGGATCCAGTTAGGCATTGTGTAAAGTAATTTGTATTTCTAAGTCTGTAATGATTTTTAAGTTTATAATGATTACATGACTAGTGCCATGTTAAGAGTAATAATTATGTTTATAATGTGGTTATTGATTGCTAATAATTAAGCAAACTGTTTACATAAAACCTTTTTTTTTTCAAAGTTCTGCCATTTCAGTACAGTGGCTTTCCCTAAGTAAAAGTAAAAGATGAAGGCTTTGATGTTTTTGACATATATGTTGGATTAAATGAGTATGGATCACAAATTGAGCCTCTCTACCAAACCCTACAGACTGGCTTGTTCGCTCTGTACAGCGTATATGAAGCGGCTGAACAACAGGAGTCCGTCCTGGCCCGCCACGATAACAACGTCTAGTCCTCCATCACGTCTGGAGAAACACAAATGAGCAACTTGCCTTCTCTCCTGGGAGCTCTGTCTGTGGTTTGGCTACTGTGGATTTCAGCTTGGAATTGGACTGATGATGTGATTGCAGTCAATCAACCACTGAACCGTAACACCCCCTCGCTCCATGAGGGTGAGAAGTGCAGGAAGCACTACAGCGGGAAGCCTCCCCTCCCACACAGACCCAACATGAGAGGTTGCCCTGTCCATCATTGCACAAGACTGAATGCTGCATGGAATAATTTCTGATGTTACTTAGCTTCAAAAGGCAAGGAATTCCTTTTAACCTAGACCCACGTTCAAAACAAGGCAGTGATCATCCATTCTGTGTTTTGGTAAAAAAAGAAGGCGCTAACTGTGTGTGTGTGTGTGTGTGCGTGCGTGCGTGTGTGCGTGCGTGCGTGCGTGCGTGCGTGCGTGCGTGCGTGCGTGCGTGCGTGCGTGTGTGTGTGTGAGCGAGAAAGAGAGGCTGAGCTCAGGATGGGTGTAGAGAAAAAAGAAGAGAGAACAGAACTCTCCACACCAAAGCACATTTTAAAAGTCAAAGCCGTATGAAAACTCCAGGATTGAAACCAGTTTCATCATATTTTGATGGAGCCAGATCAGAGCCTCTGTCTGCCTTGATGCACCTCAAACTGAGTCTGACAGTTGAGATGGAGTTTGTGAGGCCAAAGGGGAGGGCACGTCTGAAGCCTCCTACCTGGACACTGAAATCATCCAAGCCCTGGACTTTGCGAGATAAGACAGCCCAGAAGTGCACTTCTGGCCACTCTGACATAAACCTAATTTCTCCCCTTCCGTGAAGTGGAGGGAGATGCAGTCAAGCATGAGGAAGGCACTCAAAGGTAGAAGTGAGCTGGTTTTCTGGAGAGGGTTTCTGGGCCACGAGTGGGAAGAAAAAGGTCAGTAACCCTGGCCAGCCACCTCCTGCATGTGCTCAGTGGAGGAGTTGGAAGCGGTTGATACAAGCAATATTTATTTATATACTTGAAAGAAGGCTTTGGACAAAAGGGTTGGAAAGGAGGTTGGCCGCTGGCTTCTCGCTTGGAGATGTTGGAAAAAAAGGGTGCTCTGTAGAGGGAGAGCTTGCAAGGTTTGCGGATGTCCATCTCTCTCTCACACACACACACACACACACACACACACACACACACACACACACACACACACACACACACACACACATACACACACATACACACGCACATAAACAGACAGACACATTGAAGATGAGTCACTCTGGACTCATCCCGTTGATGTGGTCAGCTAGCCTAGCGGGAGATCAAGCCGTAGCGGATGGCGCTGGATGAGGAGGCGGCAAGTGAGCTGCGTGGTGCCCACCCATCCAAACGCACAGGGCCCTTTTGTTCTCTGGGCTCCAGGCTTTGTTTTTGTCTGCGTGCATCGGCCCTCCTTCCACACCGACGGCGGCCTGCCCTCGCACCCGAGCCAAGGAGCTCAGCTGTTGCACGTGACAGGACAGTGCTCCTCTTTGTTCTCCGGCGAGGAGGACGGACCAAAACATACCTGCGCCCCTCTGGTTTAGCAAGCACCGTCTTCCCGCTATCGCAGTGTTGGCCAAGCGGCTCCATTTGTTTTATCCTTGACCTTGTTTTCCTTTCTCCCTGACTATCTGACTATGCAGACGTTAGCCATTGTGGGATAGTGTTTCTGGAGCTACAGCTGTGATATCTGTTTCCAGCCGTTATTCCGGGCAGTGCAGAGCTTTTATTGATTGCCGTCTTTAGTTTCTGCAGTTATTATTGAACACACACAAAGGGAAGCAGTCTGAATCAGATTCTCAAGGATCAAGTCTGGAATGGATGTTTTTTTTCTCTCTCTCCCTGAACCTGAAGCTGCTGTTTGTTTTTCTTTTTTTTCTGTTGAGGGGGCAGTTGAAGGGGGGGGGGGTAGTTACCATCCCTTAGGCTCAACCCCCTGCATGGGTACTGTGTGAAGATGAAAGGGATAATGGGCGAGGGTGGTGTCGGCGGTCCACACTGGAGGTCTCTCTCTCTCCTTCGACCCTGGCTGGCTCTTTATAAAGAGATTCCACCATTAGATACTCTGTAGTTCGCCTTAAAACAACAGCTCATTCAAAGATTTAAAAGGATTCAAAAGATGCAGTGGTTTTCCTCTGTGTTGTCCTTTGTAGATATTTTGAGCTATTTGCACTGGCTCTGTGTCTGACCCAAGTGATGGGGCTTCCCTCTGCAACCGTTCCTCCTTTAACTCACACTAGAATGGAAGCATGTGGAAGAATGGAAGATGTGTTTATTTTTGTACTCTCTTAGCCTCTGTAAAGTCAGTATGTTTGCATGGATGCAATAGCCTGGTTAAGGTCACAAGTTTAACTAAGAAACTAGACCAAACTAAGATGTCTTTAGAGCTGTTTAAATAAATAGTCAATGTAAACTGACATATTTGACTAGACAACAATGCGTTGTCTTATAGGAAGAGCAACATAAATGGGATAGAAACCCTGATCGTGGGTCTGAAGAGATCTAAGCATACATATTTGTTTTTCAGTTAATATGGGTGTGACCAAATTCACCCTGAATCACAAGTGTTAATGTAGTAGAGTTTAGTCTGATTCTGTCGTGGATGGGCTGATATCAGATAAGTGGTTTGCACTGTGAGGGTAAACATAGTCAGTGTTTCAGATATGTTGGTTCATGTTTTTTCCCTACCGCCTGAATGCTGAAACATAGTAATGCTGTTTGCAGTGTCATCCTGTATGGAGGAGATGTAAGCTATTTTATATGCTGCCACTCAAATCTCCAGTATGACATTTCCTATTCTCCAACTTCATTTGAAATTTAGTTCTTTCTTTATCCTTCGACCACTTGATTTTTCTCTTTTATCTTTGATGAATTTTGTATTTTCCTTTTTTGCCCCCTAACTAATACATCAGAGATCAAACAGCATGGTGGAGAATCAGAGATCCTCAGACTCCCCCCCCCCCCTTCCTTTTCCTCCACCCTCTCTTTGCTGCTGTGATTGGCAAATTCATGACGTTGTCAAACTCTCAAATCTCTGGGTAAGAGATTAGTGGCCAGTGAAGCAGAAGTTGTGGCATGACAGTGCGAGAGTGAAGCAGGCTGTAATCGGAGCTCCTTGGCTCTGATGCACAGGGCATAGGCCGGAGGAATCTGTGAGCCATGTCTCCAGTAAGCGGATTGTCCCAACCACAGCTTCTCATGCTAGACATGACAAACTGTTTCTGTCAGTACTTTGCTGTGACGTGCACAATTCTGACGCACCAGCACTCATTGCATGGATACAGAAGATGGAGAACCTGGAGCCTGTAAAAAGGATGTCGAAACAGGTAGTGAAAGAAATTCGACTGGAGTTCGACTGGCTCTATGACTAATATGTGAGTTGTTTGTGTAACACACTGTTTGGTTCCAAGTCTTTGTGTCGACTTTTGCTCTTTTTCTAGGCTTTGACCATCAACATTTGTTTGGTGTTGCTGAGTCTACTTTTAGTCCTGTTGACAACAAAAAAAAATGCATAATGTGTTTGACCCTAAGCGGGGGGGAGCGGAAAAAGAAAAAAGCTCCCTCAAACCACTGCCTCTCCACGGCCCATTGTTTCAATCAGAGCTGAGCCTTTCATGTGGGACAGAAATGGCGTGTCAGACCACGGCTGTCCACAGATCCAGCTGTGCTCGGCAGAGGGGATTTATGTGTTGATGAGGTTGGAACTCAATAAAGGCAGCGCAGTTTCAATGGGGGAAGAAAGCGTCAAGCTTTTTCGCTCCCTGCACCAACTCCCCCCCAACCTCACTCAAATGCCAATATTTCCATCGGTCTTATGAAGCAAATGGCTCAGAGTGTTTGGCCTGAAAACAGCCACCCAACTGCTCCCCCCCCCCACCCCCCACTCCTCTCCATCCTCTCACCAAGTACACCACCACCACCCCACCCATCCCTTAAAGAGATGCTAATGAGCTGTGCGAGAGCTGATACCAGGCCTCGGCTGCGGCTCTTTCATGTGTGGGCACCGGCAGGGCCATTCATGCCGCACTGGGCTAGAACACAGACAGAGAGAGAGGGAGGGAGGAACGTGCCACAAGATATGCGGCTGCCGCCAGCTATTAGCATTCCCCATGCCATGTGTGTCACTGCAGCGAGCGCAGTCGCTGGCACTCTGGCTGTGGATTTGCTTGTTTGCATAGTGGGCTGTTTATGTGTTTGCTACTTCATAATACCCAAGATCTATTCAAGCACAAACAGGTATCACATCAGGTTACGTTTGTATTTGGTCATACTTCTTGATAAGACCGTGATCATGATTATTTATTGTAGTGGGCATGATGGGTCTTAGTTATTTGTATTAAGCTGTGGTTAGAAGTGATGGTTTCTTGGTGTTTTATGCCCCCAACGTTGTCTTCAAGGCAGCGCTGCCTGGAAGGCACTAGGGTTAGGCATGGGTTAAGGTTAGGGTTGGGGTTAGGTTAAGGATTAGGTGCCTTTAAGTCAGCGGTGGCAGTGCTGCCTGGAAGACAACGTTGGGGGCATAAAACACCATCAAGCGGTGCTTGAGGCTTCTACTCTTGGCAAGCAACACAGGCATGGTCAATGCTACCTTCCATCTGCAACGCCTAAGGATTACCCAACGCTGACGAGCCCTTGAACAAAGTTTGGATTTTACATCATGTGTTGCACTGTATAAGACCAAACCCTACATCCCATGTCCGTGGAAACATGGACGGATTATGAACTTTCGGGCCCCTGGGCCCAGTTGTATTAAGGGCCCCCCACTAATTGTCGCATATGTGGAAGGGAGGTTTGGGTGTCCTCCCTCAGAAATGTTTTCATTTGTTTGATGTGATTTCCTGTATTCTGGTGCATTTTGGGGATGGCCAATATTAAATTCAATCAGATTCATAGCCTACATCCTGATTTGTTGATATTGAGGCAATGATTCCATTCAAAAGCTTGGGCTTCAGGGCCCCCTGACCCCTTGGGCCCCCGGGCCCGGTAGGCCCGTGCAGTAATCCATCTCTGCGTGGATATAAGCTGAAATTGATTATTATTGTCAAAGCACACCAGAAAGTTCAGTGTTGTTACAGTATGTTAAGGCTCTCAATCAGAGCCTGAATATCTCCTCTTCTCTCAATTTCAACTCTATATTATCTGGGCAAATGTAGAAGGTCAAAGCAGATGGAAGGGTGTGCATTACATTCAAACACCAAGCACAGCACAGAAGAGACTTTAAGATCAAATAGCCTTTAGCCACTGGCCAACCGACAAGAGTCTGCTTGAGACCTGCATAAGCATCACCAGTGAAGCACTCACCACTCACAACTTCAGTTTTTCTCCCACTCCTCTTATTAGAAAAAACCTTCTCTAGTAGCTCTGAGGACATCTCGTAGGTCATCTCAGATCTGAGACGCTGGGGGTGCTGGTGAATCCCACTCTGCTGTCATAAGATTGGCTGCTCTCCAGGTGCTCATGCAGTCTTGTCCTGCTAGTGAAGCTGATGAGGATGATTGCTGGAGTGGTTTCCTGCTGGCTTCTTTCCACTGGATTTGCATTCAGAACTTGTGGTGTGCATAGAGGCGGGACGAGGAGTCCAACACAACCTGATTTCATCCTCTGTCAAGATTCCAAGAAGTAATTCAGTAATTCATGAAAATAAAAGATTTTTTCTTCTTCACATAAATCAAAAAGGGACTACAGTGTACTGCCTATATATGTGTGCTCTAGCTGTGTCTGTCAACCATACCCTCAAGCCCAGCATCCTCATGCCTCGTTCTCAGATGCGTGTGCATTCTGTGTACCCTGTCACTACTGCGCTGTGGTTGCGCGCGTGTGTGTATTCACACCAGTTACTTCTCTGATGCAGGACTGCTGAGGAGCTGCTGCTACAGTATCTTTTGTTGTTTCTTTTCACAGGACCACTTGTGACACACTTGCCTCTTGCATGAAAAATAGCCACCTCTGTTCTCTAGCTGGCTATATAAGCATCACTGGAAATGAGGACTAACCCTCAATGAACTTCCAAGAATAAATAAAGGTTGAATGAACGAATTAATGAATGTATTGTGGTTTCAGTACCTGAGACACACGTCTCACGGAGGCAGTTTGAAAGCTCTAACCTTTGAATATGGGCACCAAAACGAGAACGAGCAGATAACACAGCCGTACCCATACTGTACACAGACACCATGCATCTGGTGTGAACGAGGCGTTATAGGTCTGATGGCATTTTCACAATTCTTGACAGCAGATGGTAAACTGTCCCACTTCAGCCCTCTTCCTTATTGTGGTCTACTTGCCGGCTTTAGGACTCCTCAAATGATGACACAATTCATTATGTTGGATCTACTTGTGATTACTGGTCATTGTATTGGACCTACTTGTGATTACTGGTCATTGCATTGGATCTACTTGTGATTATTGGTCATTGTATTGGACCTACTTGTGATTACTGGTCATTGTGCTGGATCTACTTGTGATTACTGGTCATTGTATTGGATCTACTTGTGATTATTTGTCATTGCATTGGATCTACTTGTGATTATTTGTCATTGTATTGGATCTACTTGTGATTACTTGTCATTGTGTTGGATATCCTTTTGATTACTGGTCATGGATCACTCTAAGGGCCTTATAACAAGTGACAAAATCTGCATTCTGGCCTCTACAGTACCCAGACATGAGGACACCGTTCACAGGGAACCTGTAGGAGATCTTACTGTAAATGCACTACCCTATCTCAAACTGAGCCACTGCTCCTGTGCATACAGTGACTGAATGTACACAGAGAATGTGCTAATGGACTGATCCAAGTGTATTATGCTGTTTGCCATCTGGCTTAGTTTGGTTTCTTGCAAACATCAAAAGACTATTTTATTTCAGTAATAGCTCTGTAGGATTGGCGTGGCTTAATTTTTCCCTTTGATGCAATTCCTTCCAAATTGTTTTTCTTTCTTGATTTGGTTTACCGTCTGTTTTGGTATTAATGTTGCATCGGGGAAGCTAAGAGATCTGAGGCTTTCAGCATCAAGCTAATTAGCTTAATTCTTTAATTATAAACAGACAGCACACACCTGGCTAGACAACAGCAGAACAGAGTATCCCTTTCATTTGTGGTATAGTTCTGTACAATGAAGAATTAGTCCCCTTCGTCCGGTTGAAGAGTGTGTTATAGATGGAACTTCCGAGGGGCTAGTAGAGTAATGGGCAGGCAGTAATGCTCTCTGGGCCTCTTGGTGTGGAGGGGCCCTCCACCGCTCCACTAGAGAGAGAGAGAGAGAGAGAGAGAGAGAGAGTCAGAGTCAGGAGAGGCAGAGTAGGAGGTGGAGAATAAGAATGAGAGAGAGTTTGTGACTAAGTGTTTGTATGACATGCCTTTGAAGTGTTGCTGCTGCTTCTTCTGCTGGTGAATTACCCCAAGTGCCTGCCACTGAGAGAGAGTTTGTTTCCTGTCTGACTGCCACTAGAGGCCCCGATAGACAGCCCAGGCCGCCTCCCCTCATTTGCCCTGGGATCAGAGGAAGGCAGAGCACTCCCTGGCACTCAGGAGCCCTGAGCACTGTGCCACTGGTCTGGGATCAGCCGTGACATGCCTCGAGTCAGCACCCATCAGGCTGCAGATCATACGTTTCTATGTCAGCGTGTCCTGCATTGAATACTCTGATGAGACTGAATGCAGATGAATGCAGCGATGAGTGATGCGCTGCTGAATGCAGTCTGATGACACGCTCATGAATACAACGCTCATCCATCATGTGTACCTGCCTTTGAGGAAGCTGCCATCTCTGTTCAGCAGGTTTCCATCTAAAAACATAAAGGGAAAAGCACTGTCTTTTCAGTAGGTTTGAGAGTGCAGTGTGGTGGAAAGGGGTGCAGCAGTGCAGCCAGAGCGTGTAGGACTATGTGTTTATTGTGGGGTGTCAGAGTTCAGTCTAGTCAGTCTGCAGAGCTGCACACACACAGATACGCACACACACACACAGATACACACACACACACACAGATACACACACACACACACACAGAGGCACACAGTCCCTGTCAATGTTTTGTAATTTCCAGCTTTCTGTTCTGACCTACTCCTTTCTGTGAGCCATCTGCCCAACCTGGCCGTCAGGCCGCGTCGCCAGTCTAGCCCCTCAGATTGTTTTTCCAGCCCCCATGAGATGAGAAGTGGCCACAGTCCCCTCACAGACACACACACACACACACACACACACACACACACACACACACACACACACACACACACACACACACACAAACAGACACACACACACCCCACGCCTGTGAGTAACTGACCTTTGATTTTCGCTAATTTCTCTCATTAAATCAAACCGCTGACCTCTGTGGAATGCGGCCCTTTGATGTTGCACCCTGTGGCAGCGCAGATCAGAGGGGGAGCGGTTTCGCCTTTCCCCCTCGCTACCCCCCGGCTGCTTTTTTCTAAACACACACACACACACACAAAGAGAGAGATGGAAGTGTCTGCATGACATCTGTCCGGTCCTGTCCTCATTCCCCCTGTACTCAAAAACACACCGCGGATAAACGCTGAACCTGTTCTGTGTGTCCGCCTGCCTGCCTGGACCCTGAGGGGAAGGAGCCCTGGCCCCAATGTCTTTGATCTTCCTCATTGAATGGCATCATGACTTGGTGTGTGTGTGTGTGTGTGTGTGTGTGTGTGTGTGTGTGTGTGTGTGTGTGTGTGTGTGCCTGTGTGTGTCTGTGTGTTGTGTCTGTGTTTCTCTGTGTGCACATGAGTTGAAAGCACCACTTTGTGCTTTATCAGTTCCTGTCCTAGAAATGAAAACTCATGACCTTGACATTGGAAGCATTCTTTTTAATTGCACTTTGATGTGTGCATGATTGCTTATCTGTGTGTGTGTGTGTGTGGCTTTGGTGTATTATGACATACCTTTGTGCATGTTGGTGAGTGGTAAACCTGGTATGTAGATGATGCAATATACTGTGCCCTGCTGTAAACACAAACTCTTGTGAATGCAAGCATTCAGCAGCACGCTATACTATACTGCATCTCATCCTGTTGAAAAGTATGATGCCGCAATACCCAGAAACACGTTTGCACATTTGTTGTATACACAGATGTACTGTATTTACCAACCTTTTTATAGCTTTCCGTATTTACACATTGGTACATTGTACATCATGTGTCAGGATGTTTGTACTGGGTAATATGCATGTTTTAGGATTGTGTGTGTCTATGCAGGTGTGTGTATGTCTGATCTTTTGCACGTGCGCACATGCGCATGCACACTGTTTTGTTGTGTGTGTGTGTGTGTGTGTGTGTGTGTGTGTGTGTGTGTGCACGAGTACCTCTGTGTCCCCAAACACGTTCCCACTCACCTATGTCGTCCTGTCCCATCTCTTCTGTCCCCACTGTCTGTACCAATGCTTGTGTGTGTGTGTGTCCTAAAACATGTTCCCACTCACTCACCTGGGTGTTAAACACTGCCCCTACTCACCTGTATCCTCCTGCCCCCCCCCCCCCCCCCATGTGCTGCAGCGTGTGGCGGAGCTGGAGGCCCAGGTGCAGTCCCTTCGAGAGGAGCTGCTGCAGACGCACAGCCAGCGCAAGCAGCAGCTGATCGAGCTGGGCCTGCTGCGCGAGGAGGAGCGCCAGCGCGCCGCCCGGGACCAGGAGGCCGCCGTCACGCGCCTCCGCGCCCAGATGGAGCGCGTACGCCAGGACCTGGAGCGCAGCCACGCCGCCGAGAGGGAGCTGGCGCTGGAGAAGGTGTGTATGGGAAGGTGGCGGGGAATGGGATCGTACCAAATGGGGGGGTGGGGTGGAGGGGGGGTAACCAGCTCGTTTCTGCTGATACCGCTCCCGGTACCGAGGTGAGTGCATGTGTGGCTGAGACTTCTTCAAGGTGGTGCATGGTGGAATCGGCATTGAGGGAGGAATCTTCACGCACTGTTTTCTCCCGTCAGAGGTTGACTTGTCTTCATACCGGTACTGAGTGTGTGTGTGTGTGTGTGTGCGTGTGTGTGTGTGTGTGTGTGCGGGGACTTAATGAAGGCCTGTGCAGCAAAAGTGGAGAAAAGAAAATATGGCAAATCAGCCTATTGAAGACATTCATTCCCTCTCTCCCTCTTCCTCTCTTTCCTCCCTCTCTCCCCCTCTCTCTCCCTCTCCCTCCCTTTCTCTCTCCCTCCCTCGGTGTTGCCTCTGTCCCCGGAGCTTACTGTACTGCAGTACTGCTGACTTCTCGTCTCAGATTGACATGTAAACAGACTGTCCCTGAGTGTCCCCTCCACTGGGCCGCTGCAGCTGTACTCCATTAGAGCTCAACTTCAGGGCTGCTCAGAGTTTGCTTAGGAATGTTGCAGCCCTCATCCTTTAGGCACTCGACATCTAGCGCAGACACGGCAGTTGTGTGTCTGTCTGTGTGTGTGTGTGTGTGCGCTTGTGTGTGTGTGTGTGTGTAGGTAGCTGTGTGTCTTCGAAACCAGGGCCGGGGAAAAGCTCCCATAATCCCGTGCAGGTTGAGCAGGAAGCGGGAAAAAGGTGGCGTTGATCAGGAGCAGTAATCCTGATTAGGCCCATCAAAGCGATTACTCCACGTCCGCGGACAAAAACGAAGGAGAGCAAAAGCGAGAGAGGGAGAGACAGAGAGAGAGAGAGGAGTGCGTCAATGCCGTGCGGGACGCTGCGGACATCTGTGATGCATTACTCACCGGGCCCTGGCCTCCATAAATCCCGCCGCTGCCACCATTTTGGGACCAGATGCGACCGTGAACCTGAGCACCCCCAGACCCAGACCCTTGATCCACCATCACATCAACGCAGACCCGGACTCTAAAGGATGCTTGCTGAGCGCCATATTGTTTTCCTTAGTGTTTTCAAACAGGCCGAGATGCATATATTCCATGCACACAAGGTGCACTGCAGTGTAGACCAGGCACACAGCCAGTGATGGGGACATTTTGATCTATGGTGCTGACAGAGATTGCTTTGAGCCACACAAAGCTTCAGGAGTCTCTGAAAAATACTACCCAGGTGCAGGAGCAAGAGTGAGAATCGTTTTGGAAGAGTATACTCTGTGCACGGATGTGCTCCCAAAAGAAAGTTGTTGCTTAGCTACCTGCCTCCCTGTCTAAATGACCCATGGCCAGAAATCTCTGTTTTTTAGCCTTATCAAGGCAAAAGTGCAGGTGTGTGTGTGAGTGTGTGTGTGTGTGTGTGTGTGTGTGTGTGTGTGTGTGTGCGTGTGTGATTGTGTGAGTGTGTGTGTGAGTGTGTGTGTTTGTGTGTGTGTGAACAGTTTGTGACCCAGGAACAGACCTTCATCTCACACAAACTCTCTCCTGAGGCCATGAGTCGGCTCAACTCCATTTACCCGGCAATTGTCTGGACCTCGTGGAACTGTCTGGAAGCTTCACCTTCGCTCCCTGCTCTTGCTATCGCATGTCTCTTCTCTCTGCCGTCAGAGAAATAATTAATTGTTTCACACACACACACACACACACACACACACACACACACACACACACACATATGCGCATCACTTCTCATATATGCGCATACGTCTTATTCTTCCAGCATAAGCAGGAAGCGTAACAGTTGGCTGGGGAAGTCATTGCTCTCGCCTCTTCACACTCACCCTTTTTCCCCCAGCTCCAACTTCGTGTGAGTTTTTATCGGAGGGTGAAAGTTTCAGCATTTCATTTAGTCAGCCAGTCTTTTCTTCCTGCCCCCTTCACAATCACACACACTCACACACACACACACACACACACACACACACACACACACACACGTCCCTCCAACACCCCCCCACCCCACCCTGCCTTTCGTCTCCCGGCGGCCAGATCCGTATTGACTTGGGCTGTGTTTTGTAGGCTGAAAATGTCTCCTTGTGTTTGATGCTGCGCTCTGCAGTCGGCCGCTCCGCGCCTGGACTGGACTGGACTGACGCCGCGTTTGAACACTCTGCACAGATCCCCAGAAAAAGAAGGGAGGAGAAATCCATTAAATCCATGAATGGATTTTCATCAAAAGAAGCGTTTTTCTCCCCCCCCTCCCCCCCTTCTCTCACACTCTCTCTCTCTCTCTTTCCATCTCTGACTCTGTCTGTCTCTGAGTCTCTCACTTTTTTTGCCTGTGGAGGAGAGTTTGTGGAATAAAATAATGAGTAACAGAGTGTCAGAGAGAAAAAAGGGAGAGAGAGATAAGATCATGCATTAGATTGTTCCAGCGTCTGAGTTCCTTACAAAAAGGAAAAGGGGGGTTGGAGGTGGGGGACTGGTGGGGGATGTTGAGGGAAAGGGGAATGAGGGTGATAGGGGGGGGGGGGTAGGAAAAAGGGACTTTATTTCAGTTCATCTGGTGACTACTGAGCTGTTTTATCTGCAGGCTGCGTGAGCTGTCGCCTGCGCCCAATCTCCAGCCTCCACAGAGGGTCCCCGGGAGCCTTGTTGTGCCAGATAAACCTGCCTCCTCCGACAGGCAGGCCTCCGCCCACACCCCCACCCGCGCACCTGTCTGTGAAGCTCTCCCCCTCTCTTTTCTTCTCTCGCTCTCTATCTCTCTCTCTCTCTCTCTCTTCTCTTCTCTCACTCTCTATCTCTCTCTCTCTTCTCTCTGCAGACTAAGCTGAATTAGGACTTTTCAGAAGCCGCCGAGTGAGACCTGTGTAGTAGAATGTGCCGCCACCCTTTTCAACTTTTTTGCCAACGTGGGCCCTTTCTGCAGGAAAGTTTGTGCAAGTTACATGCCAGACGTCTGATCAAGCTAATCCCCCTCTCAGTGTGGTCAGGGAGGACTTCACTCAAACAGAGATTGTGTCGAAGTCAGAATCTTTCTGATGTAGTTGATGGAAGTTTGGGTCCATTAAGTCACATGGCAGTGGACTTAGTTGCTGAATGAATGTCGTCTTCTACGTTAGCAGTTAGCAGTGGGTATTCATCCCTCTCTGTGTGAGACCAGAGATCAGGTCTGTGATGGAGAAATGTTTGTTAGTTCAGCCAAAGCAACATGTTAAAGCAACACCAAAGACTTTTTTGCA
>NW_027468774.1:20816100-20888600 GCF_046254945.1 Alosa pseudoharengus | reverse complement strand
GCCAGACTGCTTAAGGACTGACCAAGAACAAAATGAGAAAAGCTTCCACACTTCATTCTCTCAGACCATTCTCCAGTGGAAACGTATAGGAGGGACGTATATGGGACTATAAGGGACTTCATACCCCCCCCCCCCCCCCCCCACACACACACACACACACACACACACACACACAGGGACATCAGAGAGACCCAGAGCTCTTGCATCCCAAAACGTCTCCAGGGCTTTCGGATTAGACCAAATCAGTGGTACGATTTCACTAGCTCACTGGCGTGTTGTTTAAGTACAAAGACACAATATGCTCCAAAACGCTCAGAAGCCACTGATGGACTACCCCATTGAAGAGATGCCCGTGGGCCACGTTGAAGGTGTTGCCCCTGGGCATGCTGCTGCGGCTGGTGTTGGTGCCTGCGGAGCAGCAGCCCCAGAGAAGAGTGTTGCTGCTGAGTGAGGTGTGGGCTGGGCTGGGCATCAGCGGCCGTGGTGGTGGTGGGCAGGTTTGGGTCATCAGCCAGCTAATCTCAGCGCCAGATGGTGATGGCAGCCAGGGGGCCTCACACTCCATCCTGCGCTCCCCCCCCCCCCCTCCCCTCCACCCCCAGAATAAAAGCAGCTCTTTTAAGGGCTTTTTTTCTGCTGCTCTGGCTTTCTTTTCATCTCATATGGATTCTGTGAGCTCCCCTCCTCTTTGTTGCTGCCGCCCGTGTCTCTCGCTCACTCCCTCTTTCTTTTTTCTCTCTCTTTTTCTAGTCCTCCTTTCCTCCATCTAACGCCCTACACCCATCCTAAGCTCAATCTCTCTCCCTCCCCCCCACCCCCTCCCCCTCTCTCTCTCCGACTTGTCAGACGGGTGCAGATGCACGCAGCGGCGCTCGGCTTCTTAAGACATCACGGCACCATTGGCCCTCACCCACTGGGGCCGATAAAGCCAAGTTCGTGGGCCTTTAGATCCCTTGGCAAATGCATTCATGGCCCTGGCCAGCAGCCTCTGCTCTTTCCTCTCCTCCTCCTCCTCCACCTCCTCCTCCAGCTCCTCGACTCACCCACCCACCCCTTTACCTCCATCCCCACCTCCCCTGAGGAGGAGGTGACAATGAGTCTGTGGAGTTGGTGAGGAGAGGAAGATGAACGGTCTGGAAGTGAGGGGACTTTCCACGGGGAGGGAGAGCAGTAGAGGTGCCCAAGCCATGAGTAGTTCATTCTCATCTCAGTTTCCATACTGGGCCGTTCATTTGGCCAGTGGTGCTAAGCTAACCCGTTTGCGCTCTTTTACCTGCTAGTAGTTCTTTTTTTTTAAGACTGAGTGAGAGATTTGATGCTGTGTATATCACTATTTATTTATAGTGAGGCTCACTCTTTTCTTTTCCTACTCTCTGCTACACACAGTAATTATTCCTATTAATCAAATATTCAGTGCCACAGCCAGCTGTTAGTTGTAGACTGTTCATGTTTAAATGAGCAATTTTAGGGTTCTTCAACTGGGCATCAGAGCCCTGTGGCCTGCTCTACTGCAGTGAGTTCTGAAGTCTTTGCACAGGGGGACGAGAAGGCCTCGGAGCACTACTAGCAACCAAACTCAAGCAACCCATAGGAATAGGGACTATTCCCTGTGTTCCCTGTGCTCTGTGTTCCCTGTGTTCTGTCCTTTCAGTGTTTAGCATACTTATGCTCTAGTTTCTGGTAGATCCTTTAACACATGATTTTTAAGTATCATGCCCTGTCCTATCAGGATGTTTTCACTAGCCCTCTGTGTACAGGTTACACTAGAGAGGAAGGCCAGTAGTTTGAGGGCATTTAGGACAGTAAATTAAGCAGCTTTAAATGTCTTCTGTATATCCGCCACTACACAGAACTTGACGGGCCAAGAGTTTGTTTAATGGTTGAATAAAAAGTCTTTGAAAGGACTCGGAGAAGTCTTCCCCAACGTTGCACAGTAGTGTCAGTGTTATATAAACCTTATTTACATGCAATGTCAGTCGTTAAGCAGACGCTTTTAATCCAGGCTACCAGAGGAGTACATCTCAGGAGTTTATGTGTGCATTTGAGGGATTACAGCCATGACCTCAGTATGGCTACTGCCATGATACATCAGGCCGTTAAACTCGTCTTTCTGTTCCCCGTTTCTTTTACAGACTACTGTCTGAAAAGTAGACTTTTAATCAGGTTAGCGTGATCTCTGTGGCAACCGACTTAAAAATTAATGATTTCTCAAAAAGAGTATTATGAGTGAGAAAAGAGTATTCTATCCCACCAATCTGTCACCAATGCAGATAGGCCTGGCTCTCTCAGACAAAAACAGAGTTGTTCCTCATTTTCTCAGCCTGGTTGTACACATGCATAACCTCACTCATCTTTCATCACCATATCCCCTCCTCCGGTAAAAGTATAGCCCACTGTTTACATAAGTAAAATATGATTAATGGCGTCCCCCATAGTGTGTAGATTTCCATGGTGCGCTCTGAGCAGGTATGTTCCATCATGGCCCCCTACTGTTGGCTCGGCTCAGGTGTCTGCAGGGGCGGCAGTGGGAGCCTAGATGAGACGGCAGACCTCATCATTAGCGTTAGCCTAGCCACGCGCGTCTCTGCCCAGCTCTCAGGTTAGAGAGCTCCAAATGATCCCTCTTTCTTTGCTTTGTTTACGTCTGTCTGTCTGTCTCTCTCTCTCTCTCTCTTTCTCTATGTGGGTGTCTCTCCCTTCTTCTTTCTCTTTCTGTCTCTGTGTTTTGCAGGATGGTTGTTTTTTTCTCTCCCTCTCTTGTGTTACACTGTTATTTTGCAGATAATTGGCAGCGGACTTGGATTTTTTTTTCTGCCTTCTTTTTGTTTCTTCTGCTTCTTCTCCTTCCTGTTAAGTGATGAATAGTTGGCCCACGATCAAAGCAGAGGCCTCTCGCTCGGGGGAGGGGTGTGTGTGTGTGGTGTATGTGACTGTGTGTGTGTGTGTGTGTGTGTGTGTGCGGCGTGGTGGGGGTGGGGGGAGGTGCGTCATCCCCTGCGACAGCCCTGCGGACAGGCTGCCAGTCGCAGGGGTCAACAGCAAAGTGTCTGAGCATGCATTTCCTACCAGCCGATCCAGTTACATGTTTCTTTTCCTTCCCTCTCTCTCTCCCTCCCTTTCTCTCTCTCTCCCTCTCCCTCCCTCTCTCTCCCCTCCGCTCCCCCTTCTTGTGTGCAGAGCAACAGCAGGTTGAAGCAGCTGGAACGGGAGTACAACCAGAGGCTGGTTAAGTCTGCACAGGTAAACACGCTCTTCCTCCCAGCAGAACCGCAGGAGATAGGCCTGGAGTTTAGATGCAGGGGGTTTAGAGGGACTGTCCCGCAAACGCCCCTTACACACACTTCCACCCGCCTACTCACATACACACACACACACACACACACACACACACACACACACACACACACACACACACACACACACACACTCCTTCAACTGTTTGTCTGTTTTCTCTGCACTGGTAGAGCTAAGTGCAGCTGCATACAGGGTGCATTGTTCCGTATGGCCTGCTTCCTGGTGCACCTCGGTAAGGTGGTTAGGAGCCCACACTGGAGAAGGAATGCCCCGTGACTCATAGCTACAGTGTGCCCGTGCAGCGCTCCTCACTCATATCTACAGTGTGCCCGTGCAGCGCTCCTCACTCATATCTACAGTGTGCCCGTGCAGCGCTCCTCACTCATATCTACAGTGTGCCCGTGCAGCGCTCCTCACTCATATCTACAGTGTGCCCGTGCAGCGCTCCTCACTCATAGCTACAGTGTGCCCGTGCAGCGCTCCTCACTCATAGCTACAGTGTGCCCGTGCAGCGCTCCTCACTCATAGCTACAGTGTGCCCGTGCAGCGCTCCTCACTCATATCTACAGTGTGCCCGTGCAGCGCTCCTCACTCATAGCTATAGTGTGCCCGTGCAGTGTGCCTGTGCAGCGCTCCTCACTCATAGCCAGGGATGAAGTGGTAAAAAAAGAGTAAGTGGGTAAACAATGAATTCTGTGATCACGGTGAGATGGACTGCGCCATGCGGAATCAGATTTTTTAAAAAGGCATTCAGAACATCTTTGATGATGGTGGAGGTTATTGTCCAATGTTTATAACAATACCAGTGGTATTAAATGGTTCCTAGAGTATTAGTGATTGTACATATTGTGATTGTAGATAATACAGTGTGATTTTTGGATGTTAAAAGTTGCAATTGGTGAATAAACTCTTTTGAGAGGTGGATAAACTCTTATTTCTGAAATTTCAGAGGTGGATAAACCGTGCAGCGCTCCTCACTCATATCTACAGTGTGCCCATGCAGCGCTCCTCACTCATATCTACAGTGTGCCTGTGCAGCGCTCCTCACTCATAGCTACTGTACAGTGTGCCCGTGCAGCGCTCCTCACTCATATCTACAGTGTGCCCGTGCAGCGCTCCTCACTCATAGCTACTGTACAGTGTGCCCGTGCAGCGCTCCTCACTCATATCTACAGTGTGCCCGTGCAGCGCTCCTCACTCATAGCTATACTGTGCCCGTGCAGCGCTCCTCACTCATAGCTACAGTGTGCCCGTGCAGCGCTCCTCACTCATAGCTATACTGTGCCCGTGCAGCGCTCCTCACTCATAGCTACTGTACAGTGTGCCCGTGCAGCGCTCCTCACTCATATCTACAGTGTGCCCGTGCAGCGCTCCTCACTCATAGCTATACTGTGCCCGTGCAGCGCTCCTCACTCATAGCTATACTGTGCCCGTGCAGTGCTCCTCACTCATAGCTACAGTGTGCCCGTGCAGCGCTCCTCACTCATATCTACAGTGTGCCCGTGCAGCGCTCCTCACTCATCCACCTCCAACATCTAGAACTCTGCGCTTCTTCTCAGGTCTTCACTTCCTTATCACACGGGCATTTTCTTTTACTCTTTTCTACTCTTTTACGTTCCTCTTGTTAGCTCTCTACACATATGGATGTATTTAGATGACGCTTTTATGACGCTCCAAAGCAAATTACAGTTACCAGTTGCACTTTTAAGTGCCTTGTTTAAGGGCACAGCCGGGACTCGAACCCACAACCTTTGTGGCTTCTTCTCCTGTGTTGCTACCCTATTCTCTCTCTCCTCTCTTCCACCATCTTGATCTCCGCTCCTCTTGCCCCTTCTGTCTTGTCCTCTCTTCCTCTCTGTCATGGTAAGCCCTGTTAGGGTACATTGCCTTATGTATGGTGAATGTTACGTGTTGATTATTTTATTTCACCAAAGGGGACGTTAAAGCCTCGTCCAGCAACCACATGATATGACCTTTAACACTGATCTGCACAGGTGGAAGAGAAAGGAGTTTGTTAGATAGAGAGAGAGAGAGAGAGAGAGAGAGAAATCCCAGGCCAGACTTTTTTAACCTCACCATAATATCGTAAACGTGCTAATTACCAACCATTTTGTTTGAAAATTCTAAAACAATGATGTTTTTTAATACTTCAAAATAACATTGGATAAATGAACCTTACATTTTTCAGTAGCGATAGGTGTGTAGATTTGAACAAAATCTAGTTTGGTTCTTACCGGGGCTTTTACTGCCTGAAATATCCGATTTCGTTTACCACGCTCGGAGTTTAGTGCTGGGCTGCTGGGCTGGGCTGCAATTTTTGGTACATAGCTAATTTAGATACACTTATGGTGTGGGGTCTTGCGTTTCTTTAGGAATCCGCCGTCTTGGTTTGTATAGAAATGAATGTTAAGTGACACATACACGTAAGAGGTTGGACATACGGGACGGTTGGTAATATTTGATGTTCTGATAACACTCAAAGCGACCTCTCTCACTATCCCTCTCTCCCTCTCTCTGTCTCTTTCTTACACGCTCTCTCTCTCACACACTCACTCTCCTTTGTCTTTTGGGTCGCTGGCGGCCGAGTGCCAGTTGAAAGTGAGGTTGACAAGCAGATGTTGTGTGAAAACAGAAGCCTATTAAGTTTCCTAATAATTGGCGGGTGGAGTGGCAGAGTTCAGAGACGCCAGCGTCTCTTTCGGCGGGGACTAAACAGCCATCGTGTATGCGTATGTCTCTGCATGCGTGTGTGTGTGTTTCTGTGTCTGTGCATGTGTGTGTGCGTGTCTGTGTTTGTATGTGTGTTGTGTTACTTTGTCTGCATGCTAACTTGAGAGCATAAATATGTATATGTATGAGGTGTGCTGTGGTTGCTTTTGTGTGTGCATGTGTGGATGTGTGTCTAGCCATTTGTTCCAATGTGGTGGAAGTCAGCCGGACACCCAAGAGGATGTTTGTGCAGTCACACACTCACACACACACACACACACACACACACACACACACACACACACACACACACACACACGCGCACAAGATGGAAGATGGAACATAAGGAGCCTGCTGTGCATGAAAAGCCACTCCAGCTCGAGCAAACATTTCCACTTTAAAGCCTCGGCTAGCCCGAGAGAACAAACTGGCCGGCAGTGGACGTGGCTTCCCTTCAGAGGCCCAGAGAATTCAAGGTGCTTTTCTCAACCTGCATCTGAGACTGCCCTCCCTTTGTGTGCATGCTCACATATCTGTGTGTGTGTGTGTGTGTGTGTGTGTGTGTGTGTGTGTGTGAGAGAGAGAGAGAGACCAAGAAAGTGTGTGTGTGTGTGTGTGTGTGTGTGTGTGTGTGTGTATTTTGACATTCTGCATCATTCCCAACCTCCCCTCCCCCATCACACACACATACACCCGTATAGAGACGTAACAGATAAACGAACTCATTTGCACACACACGCAGATCAACCTCTAATCAACACAGGTGTCCTTTGAACCCTGGGCCCTGAGAGGCGTCCCTCCTCACTCGTCCAGATGCACGCATGCCCAAATAATGGTCCAATTAAAAACATACCAGCGTACGGGTAATCCTCAATGGGGCCTCCAGCTCGTCAGGCCAACTCCTTTTCAGATATGAATTAGCATCCATCTGCTGCCCGCTCTCTCTATGAGTGACCCCCTCCTCTTGACCCGTTAACAATCATCGAGCTGTTTTGTTGTGCTTCTCTTTCTTCTTACCCCCCCCCCCATTTTCTCTTTCATTCTTTTGCTACTATGGAGCAGAGGCCCCTATCACCCCTTTTCAAACCCTCTCGATGATACTCTGAAAAGTGGTAGAGAGAAATGCTGAAATTAGTTTGAAGCTGTGTGTGTGCGTGTGTGTGTGTATGTCTTAGTATTTGTGTACGTGTACGTGTGTGTGTGTGTGTGTGTGAGTGCGGCAGTTATATATAAATATGTAGGCTGTGTTTAAGGCTCTCATTAGATATGAGCGCACCGAGACTCCAAAGGGCCTCATTGCAGTGTGCCGTGGCGTAAGAGCGTTCTAAATAAGCAGCTCGTAGAAATTAAAGAAGGCAGGTCGAGGCAATTATAGTGGAAAATGGTCCGAGAATATCAGAGAGGAGGCTACCAGAAGAACAAGAAAGAGAGGCAGTGGTGGAGGGAGGGAGGGAGGGATGGAGGGAGGGACAGGATGGATGAGTAGATACCTCCAGGCTAAAGACTAGATGCTGAAATCTCTTATTGCGAAATAATGATTACCGAGGGAACCGATGTTACCATAATAAAGGGCCATTTGTTGCTTTCATGTGGGCTCGCCCACTGACAAAATAAGCCTAATCTGCTGCTTTTGCCATCACACCGTGCCGCAGTACACTGGTGCTCGCTCCCACCGCCCACGTACGTGCATACACACACACTCACACACACACACAGACACACACTAATGCGCTCCTGTGAGGGAGAAGGTTACGCACTGCTAACAATTATCTGTCTGGGCCGGGAGCAGTTGTGTACTTGTGTGTGTGTGTATGTGTGTGTGAGCGCACTGCCCTCTCTCTGCCCCTGAGCCACTCCTCTTCCCGCACCCGCGGCGTTAACGCATCTCCTCATTTTCGCTCCTGGACGTTCAAAGAGGCGCTGCAGGTCTTTCATCTCACAGCCCATGCACCACAAAGTTACCCAACTCGGTTCTCCTGTTCCTCCCTCCCTTAACCACACTGTCTCGTTGCTCTCTCTCTCTCTCTCCCTCCCTCCCTCTCTCTCCCCCTTTTTCTCTTGTCTTTTACGGTCTGTCTCTGTAGTTCCTAGCTGTGGCTTGTTTCTCAGGTAGGCACATGGGGGCTGAAAGTCGTTCTCCTGGTCATTACCTCTCACATGAAAGCCCCCCATACATCTGTTGCCATGTATGTGCCTTTAATGTTACAGCCCCTGACAAGCTCATGGAAATGAGTAAAGGGGGGAGAGCTTCTGAGCTCTCAGATTTACCTGTCAGCTCGACACCCACACTAACCTGCAGTAACATCCCCAGCCGAACCTCCGCAGCGTTTAGTAATCCGCTCACAGCAGCTGGAGAAAAAGCGTTCCTGTTAGCTAACAGGGCTGCTTGGCGTCGCGCGGCGAGATCCCTCCAGGAGGAGACGTTTAGGGAAGATCTGCAGTAGGAGGAGTAACATCTATAGCTCACCAGGCAGTCTCCATAGGATCAGGGTTGGGTAGTAACGGATTACATGTAATCTGGATTACGTAATCAGATTACAAAAATCAAGTAACTATAATCAGCCCAGATTACAATAAAAAAATAGTGTAATCAGATTACAGTTACATTGTTGGGGATTACCTGATTACATTTTATCATGCAAACAATGCAACTTTTTTATGATAGCATAGCTATCTTTTAATTTGACAAGCAGTTCATTCGGATGATCACTTTTTAGACTTTTTTGAGATATAGTTAAGAACAAAATTATTCATAACCCTGGCAAATATTGATTTTCTTTTGACCAATATGTTTGTTCTTACTTCAAATGACACTTGCACATGCCAAAAGGTTGCAAGACAATGTGGTAAAAACATGGAATCAAAAAAAAGTGTTTTTATCTTTTTTAACATTTTTATGAAAAATTGCGTGTTCAAAATGATTCATACCCTTTTTAAACAATCACTGGAAACATCTTTATTTACCACCACAGCTCTCAAAATGGTTCATATAATACCCACCAAGCCTCTTCATGTCTCCACAATGATTGTAGACTGCACCTTTTTAGCAGCAATCTGGGGTTTGAAGCAGGAACGATTATTTGCCATCACTTTGGCCTTGTGCTCACTTTTTTGACGGATTGAGGTCCGCTCTAAAATATTGATATTGTTCTCTGTTAACCATTTCCTGCCTTGTTTGGCTGTATGTTTTGGATCATTGTGTGGTTTAATGTTCAAATGCTGCCTTTTGAGGCAGCCATGGCCTACTGGTTAGGGCTTAGGCCTTTGGGCTTAACTAATTCACAGATTGGGATAAATGCAGAGACCAAATGTCCCTCACGGGATCAAAAGATATACTTACTTACTAACTTACATACTATTGGGGCAGGTCTCTCGGCACACTGCCTGATCTTTTCCTCCTAATCTTAATGTAGCCTCTTGGTTTAGTGTTACCGTTTACTTTGAGAAAGTCAGCATCCCAAAACATCCCAAAATAATAATTTTCTCACCCCCACAATTGACATGGACATGGTGTCATTTGGGCTTAATGCTTCCCTTTTTTATGCCAATCTCAGGCCATGTCCCTGGGTCACAAAAATCCAGCAAAAGCCAAATTCTTTTTCCAGCTGTGCCCTTATAAAGGTTAAGCTGAGTTGTGCATGTTTGGAGAAGAGTGGAGAAAAATAGAATGAGAATTCTTTCATCAATTCTGTGGTGGTGTCTTTTACTTAATGGGCATATTTATTGAAGTAATTCTAAAGTAATCAGATTACGTTACATGTTTTTGGTAATCCAACTGATTACGTTACTGATTACAAAAATTGCCATGTAATTTGTAGTCAGTAATGGATTACATGTCAAAGTAATCTGACCCAACCCTGCATAGGATAGTAGTGGTACCTCTGCCAGTACCTCTTTGTCTTTGTGTGTGTGTGTGTGTGTGTGTATGTGTGTGTGTACATTTACATATACTGTATCAAAACAAACATGCATTAACGTATACTGTATCAAAACAAACGTCCATTGACATATACTGTCAGCACAAGCGTGCATGTTTGTGTGTTTTATTTGTTTAGCTCTGATTATATTTTTCTGTGTACGTGCATTGGCACATGGACATTGCACATGGACTTGTTTGTGGATTTGTATTCCTGCAAGTGTGACGTGTGTGTGTATGTGTGTGTGTGTGTGCGTGTGTGTGTGCGTGTGCAGACGATGGCGGACGTGCAGGCAGCGGCGTGTGCGGGTCGTGAGGAGGCGCGTCAGGCTCAGCAGCACATGGAACAGCAGCTGCAGGACGCCATGGCCCGCTGGGACGAGGAGAGGAGTCGCCTCAGCCGCCACGCAGACAAGGCCTGTCAGGTGAGACACACACACACACCAACTTCTCAGATCAACAGAGCTTTCACCATCCCAGCTCAGGTCCACATAACTACCCTCCAGTTGTACTCAAAGGTAGAGCCACTGGGTCTTGATGGAGGTACAGAAGTTGACACTGCAATCAGTGTTTTTGTGTGTGTGTGTGTGTGTGTGTGTGTGTGTGTGTGTGTGTGTGTGTGTGTGTGTGATTGACAAAGGAACTGATAGTGGTAATGATAGATGACACTTACATAGAGATCACATGCCAATACATTGGCATCAGTGCGTGGAGTTCTAGAGAATGGTGTGTTTACTGCTTAGCGCAATGTTTGTCTGGCCCTAAGGAGTGATTTCAATGTGTTATGTCTGTGCTGGTCAAAGCCAGCGGCTGCCCAAGGCTTTGTCTGAGTACATCCAGCCCAGAGAAACTTAGAAGTTAGGGTGTCATGTCCAACTTACCCTAGACATGCACACATTCTCTCTCACTCACTCACTCCTCACTCACTCACACACACACACACACACACACACACACACACACACACACACAAACACACACACATACACACACACTGCTTCCCTGGCATGTCGAGCGTGGGCCTTGTTATTGCGAGCCGTCAGTGTTAACTGCTCAGTTAATGAGGCCGCAATTACAGGCTGATTAAAGTCCAGACACCAGAGAGCGAGACAGAAAGAGGGAGATGGCGTAGATAATGGCTCTAGAGAAAGAAAGAGAGATGAGGGAGGGAGGGAGGGAGGGAGGGATGGTTCCAGGAGGATATGAAAGAGAGGAGAAAAGAGAGCGTGCCGTTTGTTAACTGGTTCTGCTTTTGGACGGCCAGAGCAAGCGTCGTGTGGCGGGGCGGCCATTGTTTCCAGAGCTGCTCACTTCAAAGGCCAAATTGTGCGAGCTGAAGGGGGCCCGAGCGAGGAGAGGAGAAGAGAGGAGAACGAGGGAAGAGGGGGGGGGGATAAAAAGAAAGGCAGGAAGACAGAATAAAAGACAGAAAAAAGAAAGAGAGCACACATCAAAGTGGTGTCACTGCTGAATGTAATAATCCCAAACACAGTTGTTGTGATGGCGCTGGTCTGGGATCAGATGTCCACGTCCCACTGCTTTTTCTTTCGCCCACACGGTTGGGATTAGGACGCGTGCCTGGACTCGCAGGACACCCCGAGTCCGCGCGGCTGTCTTCACATGGGCACCATATGCGTGGATGTGGAGCCATTTTGAGCGGCTCTCGTTGCCCTTGAGAGTTTGTGTGGTGCACAGTGCATACGTGAGCATACAGGCATTTTTGTCTCTCTTAGTTTATTGGGCCATTAGATTGCCAAACTGGTTTTTGTTTCTGCAGGTTCAAAGGCATTATTCACACAGACACACACAGACACACACACACACACACACATGCACACTTACAATAGGCGTCTTTCATACAGTACATGAAAGTGAGTCTCAGTAAGTATTTGTTGTTGTGAAGTGTGCTCATGCCTTACTCCTGAGGTATGCTAGGGCTTTCATTAGAAATGCACAGAGAGATAGAGAAAGAAAAAAAACAATGATGGTGGCTAGTGATACATTTCTGGTTCACGTCCGTCCTAACCCAGGACAGCCTGATGTGATCTGATCTGTTGTGGTTAAACTTTAACGGCCGTGCCTTTAACCCCCTGATCCCGTTCCAAAGCTGCTGCGTCAGGTCTGTCACGTCCTCTGACTCACCCACTTCACAGGCTCTCGTAGACGCGTCTCCTTGGAGTCACACTTTCCACCTGCTCCTCTCAGGCCGCTCGTTAATGAACGCTGGACTGAACGATGAGCTGCTGTTCATCTGCGCTAATCACCGGTCACGCTGGAGTGCTGATATGAGGACATAATGGCTAGCGGTGGCCTGGTGAGTGTGGATGGACCGGGGGCGCTCCCTCACCGAAACACCACACCTACCTTCCGGGTGCTTCTGTGTCCTTGAGCAGGCTTTATTTAAAAAAATCAGGTGTGTGCAGGCCGGTGAAAAGGGGGTTTGGCCAGGTCCAGTAAGGACAGGTTGCAGCCCTGGCAGATAACATTGCCAGTGGGGAGGACTGACAAAGAGGAAGAGCAACACAAAGGGGGGGAAAAAAGACAGAGAAGGAAAGAGAAAAAAGCGAGGAGTCAAAGGGAGAATGATCAAGAGGCAGGCCGGCGTGTTTTTAGTGCTTGACATTCCTAAAGCAGAGCCCAGCCTCCACCGCGCGCGCTTTGATTGGGCCCTTTAATGTCCGCTCGCTCGCCTGTTTCAAGTTGACGGCAGGCGGGAGGGAGGGAGGGAGAGAAGACCTGAGGATGAAAGGAGTGCGGAGAGGGGGGGGGGGGGGGTGGAAAGGACAGGACAGAGGCCTGTGCTTTATTTCACAAATCGGTTTGAAGACAGAGCAGAGGCTGAGGTGTCCCAGACCAGGGTCAGTCCAGGCCATGCTGGACGCGGAGATTGGGCTGAATCTTTTTTCCCTCCCAGTGTCCATCCACCTCTGTGTCCCATTGCCTTTGTCAATTTTTAAAGGGTTAGGGCAATATTACATTTGAGAGGATATCACATTACAGGACCTGAGACATTACGGAAGTTCTATGCCTAAAATGGCCATTGCACTGACATGAACTAGTGTGTAAGATAGGTAAGGGATAATGGACAACACGGCGTTCAGTTCACAGAAAGAAATGCACATTCGAGGTGGTAAAACGGCCCCAGAGTACCAGCAGTGTACGTTGTTAGCACCGGTACAGTGCTGGTGCTAACATTACTACTAGTGCAAGCTCTTGGCAACGGGGGATTCATTTATAGATGCTTATTCATAGCAGACCTGTTCTTACTGTACTTTAACACAGCTGTACACAACTTACATGTCTCATTTTCCATTAAGTACTTCCATACATAGCAATGTCCAGCCCATTTAGCCTTTTTGTCCATGACTAGTGGACAGCTGCCTACAGCACTGTCCAGTCATTTTATTAGTCGACTAGTTGATGAAACACTTGCTTGTGTCTTTGGTTTGCTGATGTCCAGAATAGGATAGGTACTCAAGAATCCAGAAAAGTAGTTGAGAAATGTATCAGTACACTGTATTTGTGCTGAAGTGTCTAATTATGTGTCAGTAATCAGTTTTAAAGGTACGCTCCTTTTTAAGTACTGTAGCATGCTAGTGCTAAACAAAGCTGCAGTATATTCATTCCAGTATTCCAAAAATACAAAAGTTTTGCTGTTGGTGTTTGTGTGTGTGTGTGTGTGTGTGTGTGTGTGTGTGTGTGTGTGTGTGTGTGTGTGTGTGTGTGTGTGTGTGTGTGTGTGTGTGTGTGTGTGTGTGTGTGTGTGTGTGTGTGTGTGTGTGTGTGTGTGTGTGTGTGTGTGTGTGTGTGTGTGTGTGTGTGTGTGTGCACGCGCAAGTAGATATGTGTTTTTGTGTGCAGGTAGATGCATGCTTGTTGTTCCGTATGGTTTGTACTCATATTCCGTGTGATTCTCCAAGGTCTCTTTGCAGGTTGCGGTTGCTCTCTAAGCGGCACAACAACACAAACAGCCGCGCACACAATGCACCTCAAGGGCTAAACTGGAGGAAGACAACAAGCACCATGTTTTGTTCTCTCCTCCCTCTCTCATCCTCAAACTCCGACTGAACCACATCAGGTCTACTTTAATTATGTGGACATGCCTGCGCGCGCGCGCACACACACACACACACACACCCTCACACACTCACGAACACACACATAGACCAAACAGCTTTGTAGCTGTTGCCTGTTCAAGGATTTCTAAAGGACGAGCTGGCATGCATAAGCCTTGGCAGTGGAGGTGGATTTTGTGTGTGTGTGTGTTTGTGTGTGTGTTTGTGTGTGTGTTTGTGTTCGTGTTTGTTTTCTGAAGTGTTGTATGAAAGGCAAGTAGCCTTCATTGCAGTAGAGCCACAGTGCTTGTTCAGAGGGGGCCTTCAAAGGCACAAAACATGCACACATACATACACACACACACACACACGTATCTGACTGAAACCACCATTTCAAACCAAATACAAAGCAAACCTCAAAATCTTATGTCACCATTCCTCTCTCTCTCTCTTTCCCTCCCTCCTTCTCTCTCACACACTCTTTTGTCCTCTCATCTGTTCTCTTCTCTCCTGTAGTTCTCAGTGCTCACTCACTTTCTCTCAGTTGATGAACGCTAACATCAGAGTCCTCACATCTCCAGCACTGTACTTGCCTCACAACATAGGCTGTTTCCAGCTTTACCCCTCTCTCTCTCTCTCTCTCTCTCCCTCTCTCTCTCTCTCTCTCTCTCTCTCTCTCTTTGTGTGTGTGATGTGTGTGTGTGCCTCAGTTCTTCCTGCTCTGCCATCTCATCTTCATCAGTGCCACCATCGTCTTTACGCCTGAGTATGGCAGCATGTATGAGAGCTGAGAGGCACATGTATAATTGAGCTCTGGAGCAGTTCGCTCTCCTCTCACTCTCTCTCCATCTCTCTCTCTTTCTCTTGGTATGTATGTGTTTCTCTCTCTCCCCCTCTCTCTGTCTTTCTTTCTTTCCCTTGTGCTTGCTCTCTCACCATGTCTTTTCTCTCTCTCTCTCTCTCTCTCTCTCTCTCTCTCTCTCTCTCTCTTCCTCCCCCGCTCACTCACTCAGAGGGACTGATTGAGACAGGGAGACCTCCAGGCCGAAGAGCCCGAGGCCGGTGGGGTTGTGAGGCAGTCGTGCTCGTTGTCATTAAAGGATCGCTTTAATCTCCCACTCGGAAAAGTTCTTACAGACACACTGCAAACAGAGCATTCCACATGAAGAGAGCGGGCTGGCGCTAACAAAACATGGCTAGCAGTTTAAAGGGGCCTGGAGCCTTTTTTTTTTTCTCTCCTTTCTTTTCTCTGTCTCACTCGCTCGCTCACTCTCTTGCTCTCATTCTTTTCTTTTCCTCTCTTCTCTCTCTCTCTCTGTTGCTTTTACTTTACCCCAGGGAAACATACTTGCCTTATCTTTACTGGAGGACCACCCAAGTCTCACCTTTTGTGTGTGTGTGTGTGTGTGTGTGTGTGTGTGTGTGTGTGTGTGTGTGTGTGTGCCCCAGCAATGTGGAAATGCCTAAGAGTGCATGTGTGTGTGAGAGAGAGAGAGAGAAGAAAAAGACAGAACGTAATCCCTGTGTACACAGTTTTAAAAAAAAGGAACACCACATTCAAAGAGAGTGACGCTTCAGAGAGAGGTTGTTCTGTCTGACACTATGACGTGCTTCACACACACACCACCACCACCACCACCCTCCCACACAGACACACACACACACATACACGTACACATTCACATGAACTTACACACAGTCACTCACTCACACACACGCTTACACACTCCCAGTCAGAAAATCCTCCCACTCCAGGAAATCGAGTGTTCCACATTTCCTGGCTGTTTAGATTGATCCCCCTCTGGATGGCTGATAAAGGCCATATCGGCCTCACCATCTGGACCCTGTTTGGAGTGATTCTCCACACACGCCTAACACACAGAGAAACAACAGCTGCAGGAAAAAAGGGGGAAAAATCATTCTCTTTTTCCCTCTCTCTCTCTCTCTCTCTCTCTCTCTCTCTCTGTAGGTTTGTCAAGATTCAACTGTAGGCTGGGAAATGTGGATATCTGCTCCGTGTGTGTGTGTGTGTGTGTGTGTGTGTGTGTGTGTGTGTGTGCGTGTTTGTGTGTGTGTGTGTGTGTGTGGGCAAGCATGTGCATGTCCATATCAGTGTTTGTTTGTGCACGTACTGTGTTCAAAAGTCTGTCATGTTGCCATTGTCACATAGCTGACTACTGCAAAGACCAATCATATCAGATCGGACTCTTTGATAGCTGCCTGGTTGTGGCAATCCAAGCTGAAAAGGATGAGGATGTGGTGGTGTTTGGAGGAAGTGTAGAGACCTGAACCCCCACCGCCACCCAGTGCTCAGGGAACCATGGTTCCATGAACTCAGTCTCAGAGAACCGACCCAGTTCCGTGGATGAGATTCCTCTATAGACCCTCACTGTGTCTGTGTGTCTGTGACCCTCCTCACTGTGTCTGTGTGTCTGTGACCCTCCTCACTGTGTCTGTGTGTCTGTGACCCTCCTCGCTGTGTCTGTGACCCTCCTTACTGTCTCTGTGTGTCAGTGACACAGAGGAGACCTCGACCAGCGTTGCTGAGCGCTCCCGCGTGTCCTTTAACACAAGCTCCCGCTGCATGACAAAGCAAACCTGTGTCATCTCATGATCCCCTCACACAACCACACCACTGAATCGCCCAAGTGATTCGACAGCTGACAAAAATGCTCGACATGCCAGGAATTCACTGCTGAGGCGTAACACGGCTTCTGGAAACCATGATGATTGGGATAATTGTAATAAGTGCCATAATTGGGAAATCGCTCTTCCCAGTCCAGTTTGGTCCAGTTTCAGTCTGGTGTCAGGGGCACCTGACACTCTGACTCTCTGACTGTCTGTTTGTCTGTGAGGCCCTTAAGTCCGAAGGGAAGTCTTTGGAAAGAGTGCAGGCCTGCAGCAGGCCGTGTTGTCTTCCCATAACCCCACGTGGCCAGTTCTCGTTGGGTTGAAAAGTTCAGCGTGGCCCCAGGCTGATTCGGGCTGACTAACGTCTGCTGAAAAAAAGATGACACGGCGTCAGCGTCACACAGATAAAGATGTTTCTTTTCTTTCCTTCTTTTTTCCTTCCTTCTCTCTCTCTCTCTCTCTCTCTCCCTTTTCTGCGCTGGGGCGCAAGCTTTTCCGGGCATCACTGAATGACTCTCCTCTGCTTCATAGAGGCTGAGGGGAACCACATGAAAGGAGCATCTCTAATGACAGCCAGGACGCTTTCCGAGAACCTCCTCCGCCAACACACAACTAACACACACGCTACACACACGCGCACACACACACACGCTACACGCACACACACACACACACACACACACACACACACACATGCGCTACACACACACGCACTCACACACACCCACACACACACACACACACACACACACACACACACATGCGCTACACACACACGCACTCACACACACACACACACACACACACACACACACACACACACACACACACACATGCGCTACACACACACGCACTCACACACACACACACACACACACACACACACACACACACACACACACACACTACAGAGACCCCACTCCAGCCCATGTCCCGGAACTCAGGCCTAGAATCCGGCTCAGGCCCTCCCTCCCTCCTCTGATGCTGATGAGGACGATGACAGAGGCTGCCCTTATGGTTAAGACCACAGAGACCAGGCCTGTCTTACCAAACCCTTGGGGTAGGGGGGGTGACCAGGGGTCATGGCCAGGGCAAGCGAGCCCCTTGCGAGAGGACAAGGGCGGGTGAGACACCTTTTAAAAGAGGTCATCGGCTGGCAATTCCCCATCGTGACCTCAGACAGACCATCTTTTTATTCAAAGATGTTGTTATTATTAATACATCAGAATTTGGAACAGCAGGACACACGGCTGGGATTCAGTAGTGTAAGCAAAATCATGAGCCCTGGCCTTTCATAGAACAGCAAATTAAGCCCATCATTAAGAGCACCAAAACCATCCACTTGTGATTAGTGACTAAGCAACTATTTGCTTAAAAACATTTGTTGTCAATGTTTTTTTTCTGCAGCTCACATCTTTGTCTATGTGTTTGCCAGTAAACTGTAGGGAGTCAGTGAGTTGGTCTGCATGCTGCCAGTCTCATTCAGTATGGGCCTCTAAGCACAGGGTGTGATGGGCGGACAGACTCTCACTTCTTACTTACCCTGCACTCTTCTCACACATCTGCCGTTGCCATCACATCTGTGTCAGGAGCAACTTCGTATGAGAGGGGAAATGGGGTGTGGATGGTGGTCTGATGTTGCAATCATGAAATGTTTGTTGGCTATTCCAATATACGTGCGTGTGTGTCTGTCTGTCTGTCTGTCTGTCTGTCTGTCTCTGTCTACATAAACATGTGTACAGCCAGATGTGCAACTGAGATTGGTGACTTTGTGTCTCTGTGTAAGTCATGGCAACATAGCAAGACTGCTTGCTCTACACCCATCTCCCACCGGCCCTGCCCTGCCATGTGCGGACCCAGCCCTGCTGCAGCTCCTCTGGGTGGAGCAGAGTGTGTTGGGGGCTCTGGGGCCCCCTGCTCTGGGTGCACTCCTCTGGGCCATGCTTGTGTGTGTGTGTGTGTGTGTGCATGCGCTCTGCTTCTCATGAACGCTAATCGAAAGTGATGTGCACAGATGTGCATTGGAAACACGTGTGCGTGCGTGCGTGTGTGTGTGTCGGAGCTCGGGACAGGAGCCTCTGCCTCTGAATGGAATGAGAAAAGGAGAGGAAAAGATGGATGAATGAGAGGAGAGAGGGAGAGATGGCTGAGCCTGCACACTCTCGGGAATGTCCTTGTGCTGACTGGGACTGGAACGATGGCTTTTGTTTTTTGAGACATTCCATTGTATTTAGACACAATAACAATTGTACAATTGTAAACATTCTGAATGAAACTCCCATGACCATTTAAATATGATTTGTGTGATATAAACTCATGGCACAGGTCAACAGGTCACTTTTCTCACAGCTGTCATAGCTACTCTCTCTCTCTCTGACCTCTCTTCTGTCTGGTCATCTGTACAGGGACTACAGGAGAAGGTGGACGGTCTGCAGAAGCAGTTGCTCTCGACAGAGAAGAAGCTGAAGACTAAAGAACTTGAGAACCAAGAGCAGGTAGAGTGTCTCTCTCTCTCTCCCTCTCTCTCTCTCTCTCTCTCTCTCTCTCTCTCCCTCTCTCTCTCCCTCTCTCTCTCTCTCCCTCTCTCTCTCTCTCTCTCTCTCTCTCTCTCTCTCCACCTCTCTCTCTCTCTCCCTCTCTCTCCACCTCTCTCTCTTACTTTCTATCTCTGCATTTCTTACTGCACTTCTTACTTTGTCTCACACTCAACACTCCATCTCTGGAGAGCCAGAGGCAGGTTCCCCTCCACACCCATCAAAGTCCACTTTCTTCCCCCTTACCTGACCCACTACCTGGGATCACTAGGAGCCAGAGCCCCCTCCCCACCCCCACCCAACACCCCCTTTGCACCTGGAGGGGCCAGACAACTTTTACGGCAGCCTCTCTTCCTCTCCTCCGCCTCTTCCCCTCCTCCCTCTCTGTCTCCCTCTTTTCTTCTTCTCTCCTCTCCTCTTCTTCTCTCTGTCAGGCGCTCCCCTCCCCTCCCTTGTGTGGTGTCACTGATAGGGCCCTGCCACACATAGCTCACATTCCTTCAGATCCGGCTGCAGGAGGAGGCGGCCGTAGCCGGGGGCCCGCAGGGCCCGTCTGGAGTTCACAGTGAAGGCCTGGCCACCCTGTGTGTGATGTGTGTGTAATAACAGGCCTCCCCCGACCTTCACACACACGCACGCACGCACGCTCGTGGAGCAATGAAAGGCCAAGCTAATTAGCACGCTGGGCTGCCTCTGGCCCAGGTATGCGTGCCGCTATGATGGCCACCAGCACACTCTTCACACATGCTTCCCATACATCCACATTCCACTGCACATGGAGATGGACACTCACGCTGGCCAAGTACACATTCTGCTCCAATGCCCCTGTATGCACACACCTCTGCTGCTGTGTATGAGCACTAACATTTAGACACAGACACACACTTACATACACAAACACACACACACACACACACACACCTGCACCTACATGAGGTTTACAGACTCTTGTATACTTGAGACACACACACACACACACACACACAGCGCAGGCATGGTCTGACAGGCAGGGTTCAGCAGTGGGTCATCCACAGAGGAGACCCAGTCTATGTTTTAAGGCTTTTATCCCCACCTGAGTGTCCGAGTTGCCGAGTCTCCAGCTGATCAAGCTCTTTTGCTTTTTGATAGTGCTGTAGAGTGGATGACATTCATTGTCCAAGATGTTGATCAGTTTGTTTAGGGTCCTTTTGTCAGATAATGAAATGATGCACTCCAGTTCAGCTCCCACTACAGAGCCAGCCTTCCTTACCAGCCTGTCAAGTCGCCCAGCATCCTTCTTCTTTGTGCTTCCTCCCCAGCATACCACTGCATAGAAGAGGGCGTTGGCCACAACAGACTGGTAGAACATCCTGAGGAGCTTGCTGCACACATTAAAGGACTGCAGCCTCCTCAGGAAGTACAGCCTGCTCTGTCCTTTCTTGTAGAGTGCATCAGTGTTGGCTGACCAGTCCAGTTTATTGTCCAGGTGGAGACCCAGATACTTGTAGGTGCTTAGCACCTCCACATTGACCCCATCAATGGAGACTGGTAGCAGAGCGGGCTTAGACCTGCGGAAATCCACCACCAGTGCAGGTAGGGAAGGCAGGGGTTCTCAGTGACTGAGGTATATCCTGATTTTGATCATATTGAATTGATATGGTGTTTGCATGAACACAGAGATACCTGATTATTAATATCCCTTAATACATGATGAATACTAGTAACCCGGTTACTGATTAAAGTGTTCTATTACTGTGTTCCTCCAAAGATTCTAGAGAGCTCCGCTTTATTATCTTTGTTTTTTTTTTTGTTTTGTTTTTTATATCTTTTGGCAACTGTCAGAAATAGGATAAGGTGTATACATCCTACAGTATCCCGAGAGAGAGAGGGGGGGGGGGGTCACTCCTGAAGGTGAGACTGTAGCGATGCCCACCTCTCTCTCTTTGTCTCTCTCTCTCTCTCTCTTTCTTTCTGTTCATTTCAGCAACTTGGCCTGCCGCTGTTGAGAAAGGGTTTCTGTTACTGGTTACATGTCAACTCCCTGAAACATAAGTAATTGTATAGGTGTTTTGAGCGGAGCGCGGGGCAGACACGGGGTGGTTTGAGTTACCCCGGGGCCGGTGTTTACCCCGGGCCCTGTGTGGAGCGCCTGAGGTGGGCCCCTCTGATGCAAGCCTGATGGTACGCTCCACTCCAGGCCCGCCTGAAAAACCCAGGGCCTGTGAAGTCCATCTACTCCCACCTCATAAACCCGCATACCAGTCCACTACTCACCCAGGGCCTGCACTCACTCTGTGTGTGTGTGTGTGTGTGTGTGTGTGTGTGTGTGTGTGTGTGTGTGTGTGTGTGTGTGTGTGTCTGTCAGTGTGTACATGTGTACTGTATGTGTAAATGTGTATGAGAGCATGTGTGTTTGTGTGGTTTGTGTTTATGGACATTTTTTGTGTCTCCGTGTGTGAGAGGGAGATTGAGTGTGTGTGTGTGTGTGTGTGTGTGTGTGTGTGTGTGTGTGTGTGTGTTCGTGTGTGTGTGTGTGTGTGTGTGTGTGTGTGTGTGTGTGTGTGTGTGTATGTGTACACGCTAGTTCTTCGTGTGTAGGTGTGTGTGTGTGTATGTGTGTGTGTGTGTGTGTGCAGAGCACAGCAACCAGTAACCACTGAGGCCTTTCTCTCTTCTCCATACACTGATATTGCCCCAGTTTATCTTCCAAGACATGTCTTTGTAATACAATCCCTCTCTCTCTCTTTCTCTCTCTCTCACACACACACACACACACGCACACCCACACACACACACACACACACAGAGTGATCGAGGGAGAAAAACAGGGCTTTTTCAGCCCCAGACTTCAAACAGATGTTCCCAGGCTCGCTCCTCTCGGTCCCGGCTGGACGAGGAGGAGAGTGCCTGGCATGAAATGTCAGCTCCTTCCCCTCTCTGAGCAAGCCAGGCCTGAGACGCTCAGGATCGGCCCCACAAATACAGCAGGAGTAGATTACTGACACACACACAGACACACAGGTACGCAACAGAGCAGTACACACTTACACACACACACACATAGGTAGGCTTGAGCCTCAGTCTGACCAACGCAAAAAAGTGTTCCTAATGGAGGGAGGAATCCACCCAGATTTGGTTCCTAATTCAGTGGGACCACCTCAGAGTGGAGAAGAAACTGCGGGCCCTACATATTCTGGGGCCCAGGCTCTAGACTGAGAACATTTAAATCGTTTTGGTGCTATCAAACACCTAAATACCCTTATATCTGTTTTCACTTATCTGGATTGACTTACTGGGATGGAGCGTTTGTTGGTAGAGGTCCGTATACTATGATGAGGTTTGAAAAGACTCTGGGTGTTCTATGGGAGCTTGGAGGTTAAGCTGAGCTGAGAGGCACACACAGAATCTCTTCTCCCTAGTGGACAACACACCTGGAAGCGCTTTAGCACCAGCTCCTCAGAAGAACCGCAGGGCTCGAATGTCCTTTAGTTCAGAACTGACCCCTGTGGGTCGCAGCAGGAGCGCGTCCGAGGGCACACCCTTCTGTGTGCTGCTGGTCTCCGGAGTGTCCTTTGACAGAGCGGATCTCTCAGGCCTCTTGATCGTCTCCCGGCTCCCACGCCACAACTTTATCAAAGGCCCTTCCCTGCCAGTTCCTTCCTATTCTGTTTCAATTCACTTTTCTTGTGGTGTTGCGAAACAGAAATGGCTTTCTTTTAAAGTCCCCCCCCAACACCACCACCATTGTACAATCACACAAAGGCACAGACACAGACACACACACACACACACTTTCTGAACCAGCTCTTCCAAGTTGTGATTGTGTGTGTTCAGCTTGAGATGTGGAGACATCAGCTCGGCGAGGAGGCGCAGGTCTTTTGTTTTTGATGTACCCTCTTCATGTCTGACGAGGGTTTTCTGTCACTTTCACGTCTCACCGAGCACCGAGGCATTCTTTCCTTTCTGCCTCCCTCCTTCCCTCCCTCGCTCCCTCCCTCCATCTCTTTCCCCCTGTCTCTACCTCTGTCTCTTCCCCTTTTTATTCGCTCACATCAAGCTCCTGAGGAGGTGCCAGGTTGTGTTTGAGTTGTTCTGAACGTGTTGAGGACTCCTTCCTTCTTCTTCCAGTGACAGCTGTCAGAAACCTATGTATGTGTGTGTGTGTGTGTGTGTGTGTGTGTGTGTGTGTGTGTGTGTGTGTGTGTGTGTGTGTGTGTGTGTGTGTGTGTGTGTGTCTGTGTGTGTGTGTGTGTGTGTGTGTCTGTGTGTGTGAGGGAGAGACACTTCAGAGAGAGAGAGAGAGAGAGTGCAAACCAGAACAGAAAACAGGCGCTATATATAGATGAAAAAGCCTGTCACTGTATGAGGCTGGGTAGAATCACCAGAAAGAAGAGAACTTCATCAGCAACCACAATAAATTAAAAAAATGCCAAAAAAATCAAGATGACTGTGTCCAGCCAGTGAGAACCTTTCCTTTGGTTTTTGATCTTATCTTACTCAGTCACATGTCTCTCTACTGCTTGTCTCGTCAGCTTGAGTCCTCAAAGTAGTCTGTGTGTGTGTGTGTGTGTGTGTGTGTGTGTTTGTTCTGAGCCCATTCTGTTTCTCCAAAGAGAGTGAGAGGACGGATAGACAGGCAGGCTGCTCATTCCAGTCTGCAGTTCAAAGGAACAACAAGCGGCTGTCTAAGGTCAGGCCCTCCTTCAGATCTAACGGCTGGTCATCCAACCTCTGACAGTCCGAGCAGGTGAAAGAGCATTCCCTTCGATTGCAACCTGTTTGTTGTGCTGTCACTGAAGGCATGCAGTGAAGTAATTGAAGAGGAATGTATGTGCTGGTTGGTGATCAAAACCAACAGCATTGCTGTCTAATCAGAAGCTACCATCTCATCATATGTAATAACATGCTGTCAGCAAAGTCCTGTTTCCTCCTGAAACATCTTCATAGACTTCTTAACTATGCACCGGGTGTTTTGAGTTTGTGTGTGTGTGTGTGTGTGTGTGTGTGTGTGTGTGTGTGTGTGTGTGTGTGTGTGTGTGTGTGTGTGTGTGTGTGTGTGTGTGTGTGAGTGTGTGTGTGTGTGTAGGTGACCATAACTCAAGGGCTAGTAATACTGTTGGAGCACAAAAATGAAAGGGATCCATTCCTGGGGTCAGAGGTCATGTCTTTGCTGTCGCCAGGGGTTTTCTTTCCTGTTACAGCAACGACAACAACAACATACTCTATGACCACTATTCTATTGATTGTTCTCAATTCTCAATAAATTGTTGGGTTTTTTGTCAGGCGTTCCAGATAGGTGACAGCCACAGACTATAGGTCAGCTTAGTCATCTCAGCTGTTTGCATTGGATGTTTTAATCTGCTTTGTATGTCCTGATGGGGTGAGCTCTAAGCACCAACATATAGGCCGTCCATCCAGCTGATCTGAGAGCAGCTCGCCGGTGTGCTGGCACAGTGTAGTTCACCGAGCCGTGCACTAACAGAGCATCTGAGCGGATTCCCCAGGCCTCCTGAGGCCTCTCAGCCTGGGTGCACTGTGTCACACATTTGCTGACATTCGGACAAAAGCCTATCACTCCTTCTGTCTGTCTGTCTGTCTGTCTCTCTCTCTCTCTGTCTGTCTGTCTGTCTCTATCTCTTCAGCTCTCTTTCTTTGACACCCTACTCTCTTCGTTCTCTATAGATCTTTTCTCTCTCTTTCTTTCTCTCTTCTGTGGATGCACTGGATGTGCATGTATCACTCATGTGCATGTATCACTCATCATCTCACTGCATTCATCTGTTGAATTGCATGTCTCCCTCTCTCTCTGTCCCTATCTCTATCTCTCTCTCTGTCTCTGTCTCTATCTCTCTCTCTCTCTCTCTGTCCCTCTCTCTATCTCTCTCTCTCTGTCCCTCTCTCTCTCTCTCTCTCTCTGTCTCTGTCTCTCTCCTTCCCTGCTCTAGTAGGGCTTGTGTGCCTTTGCTGCGTTCCTGGAGTGTCAGCTCCAATCAGCAGCGGTCGCGGCAGGACAGTGAGCAGCGCCGTCCCCCACTGCACTCCTGGCCCGCGCCGCTCCTCCGTTTACCCAGAGAGGAGCGCCCTTCTGCTGACCCGAAGCCCCCCTGGGGGAGGCCCGGCCCGTCAGAGCACCACCGCCGTGTCGGCCCTCAGACGCTCAGAGGGGGGCATCTGAAGCGTCCGCTGGCGAGCCAAGTTGTGTTTTAACTTACCCGCGGCGCGATGATCGTGTGCAGCCCCGGCGGTTTGCGCCTGCTTGGCTCTCGCCTCGGCAACCGCCCGCCGCTCCTCTATTGTTCGGGACACGGCACAGCGCTTAGGTTTGCCTTCGCGGCGAGAGTCCGATTTCATCCTCGAAACCATTTTTCTGGTTCATTTGAAAGTGTTGCTCTCGAGTTCCTTTGGGTTTTGCCTCTCCTTTCTTTCCACTCCTCTCTCTCTCTCTCTCTCTCTCTCTCTCTGTTTCGGTCTCCCTTTCACCCCCCTCTCCCTCGCTCAGACCAAAAAAGTGAATTGATCGACCCTTTTGTTGGCCCATAACACTTGGGCAGAGGCGGTGTGTGTGTGCGCGTGTGTATGCATGTGTGTGTGTGTGTGCGTGAGGAGGGATGAGGGGTAAAACTTGGCGAGCGGTACAGGCCTAATCTGCTGCACGCTGCGCTGCACTGTGCAGTGCTCGGCTGGTTTGGGCTGGGCTGCGCAGGAGGGAGGGGAGGGGGCGAGTGAGCGTTGTTCAGGCCGTCTCTGCTCACTGCCTTTGAAGTGCCTCCCAATCCTCTCATTGGAGTGCCAAAGCTTAATTACAGAAAATCCAGAACAATCAGCGCAATCCACAACAGGAAAATTATTTTAGGAGCAAGTAATCATCTTTTCTCTCTCTCTCTCTCTCTCTCTCTCTCCCCCTCCCTCCATCTCTACCCCTAGCGTTCTCAGTCTTTTGTCTTATTGAGAACTGAAAGGAAAAGGGTAGGTATCCTCACATATGGTAGAGATGGAGAGAGAGGGAGGTGAGGACAACATCTGTGCTGTTAGTTAACAATACAAGGAGTCTCTACCTGCTTTTTATTTTGGCTGTTTTGATTTCTTTCACACTTTCCGTAGTTCTTTTTAACTCTTCAACTCGTTCTTTTAACTCCTCCTCCCCTTCATTTGTATTTCCTTCCCTTTCTTGCTGCCATCATTCCATCGTTCTTTTTTTGCTTATCATCTCGTTATGTCCACGGTTATAACCTCTGCTCATTCAGCACTTTTCTCAGAGATTTCCCAGAGCTGTGTGTGTCCGTGTTTGGTATGGAGTGTGTGTGTGTGTGTGTGTGTGTGTGTGTGTGTGTGTGTGTGTGTGTGTGTGTGTGTGTGTGTGTGTGTGTGTGTGTGTGTGTGTGTGTGTGTGTGTGTGTGTGTGTGTGTGTGTGTGTGTGTGTGTGTGTGTGTGTGTGTGTATGGTGAAAGGGGGGATTCCTGACCAGATTTGTTTGAGCGTTGTGTGGAGACCACACTCTACTGAGCTGTAATTTAGAGTCAGACAGCCCCCTTGATGGGGAGACGAGAGACCCTGTGGCCCAACCACAAAGAGTGTGTGTGTGTGTGTGTGTGTGTGTGTGTGTGTGTGTGTGTGTGTGTGTGTGTGTGTGTGTGTGTGTGTGTGTGTGTGTGTGTGTGTGTGTGTGTGTGTGTGTATGCACTTTATAACAGAGAGAGAGAAAGAGAGAGACTGTCTTTCTATGTTTGCCATGCATGCACGTGTAATCTTGTTCCTGAGCTGTATCCTGCCTGGACACTCACTCTCTTCCTCCATCCTCCATCTAAACACTACAACTCACACCCACATCACCTCTGTACCCTCACACCCACATCACCTCTGTATCGAAACATTACAACTCCACCCTCACACCCACATCACCTCTATCTAAACACTACAACTCCACCCTCACGCCCGCATCACCTCCATCTAAACACTACAACTCCACCCTCACACCCACATCACCTCTGTATCTAAACACTACAACTCCACCCTCACACCCACATCACCTCTGTATCTAAACACTACAACTCCACCCTCACACCCACATCACCTCCATCTAAACACTACAACTCCACCCTCACACCCGCATCACCTCCATCTAAACACTACAACTCCACCCTCACACCCACATCACCTCTGTATCTAAACACTAAACTCCACCCTCACACCCACATCACCTCTGTATCTAAACACTACAACTCCACCCTCACGCCCGCATCACCTCCATCTAAACACTACAACTCCACCCTCACACCCACATCACCTCTGTATCTAAACACTACAACTCCACCCTCACACCCACATCACCTCCATCTAAACACTACAACTCCACCCTCACACCCGCATCACCTCCATCTAAACACTACAACTCCACCCTCACACCCACATCACCTCTGTATCTAAACACTACAACTCCACCCTCACACCCACATCACCTCCATCTAAACACTACAACTCCACCCTCACGCCCGCATCACCTCCATCTAAACACTACAACTCCACCCTCACACCCACATCACCTCCATCTAAACACTACAACTCCACCCTCACGCCCGCATCACCTCTGTATCTAAACACTACAACTTAACACTGACGCCCAAATCACCTCCATCTAAACACTACAACTCCACCCTCACGCCCGCATCACCTCTGTATCTAAACACTACAACTTCACACTGACGCCCACATCACCTCCATCTAAACACTACAACTCCACCCTCACGCCCGCATCACCTCCATCTAAACACTACAACTCCACCCTCACGCCCGCATCACCTCTGTATCTAAACACTACAACTCCACCCTCACACCCACATCACCTCTGTATCTAAACACTACAACTCCACCCTCACGCCCGCATCACCTCTGTATCTAAACACTACAACTCCACCCTCACACCCACATCACCTCTGTATCTAAACACTACAACTCCACCCTCACACCCACATCACCTCTGTATCTAAACACTACAACTCCACCCTCACACCCACATCACCTCTGTATCTAAACACTACAACTCCACCCTCACGCCCGCATCACCTCCATCTAAACACTACAACTTCACACTGACGCCCACATCACCTCTGTATCTAAACACTACAACTCCACCCTCACACCCACATCACCTCTGTATCTAAACACTACAACTCCACCCTCACGCCCGCATCACCTCCATCTAAACACTACAAATCCACCCTCACACCCACATCACCTCCATCTAAACACTACAACTCCACCCTCACACCCGCATCACCTCCATCTAAACACTACAACTCCACCCTCACACCCACATCACCTCTGTATCTAAACACTAAACTCCACCCTCACACCCACATCACCTCTGTATCTAAACACTACAACTCCACCCTCACGCCCGCATCACCTCCATCTAAACACTACAACTCCACCCTCACACCCACATCACCTCTGTATCTAAACACTACAACTCCACCCTCACACCCACATCACCTCCATCTAAACACTACAACTCCACCCTCACACCCGCATCACCTCCATCTAAACACTACAACTCCACCCTCACACCCACATCACCTCTGTATCTAAACACTACAACTCCACCCTCACACCCACATCACCTCCATCTAAACACTACAACTCCACCCTCACGCCCGCATCACCTCCATCTAAACACTACAACTCCACCCTCACACCCACATCACCTCCATCTAAACACTACAACTCCACCCTCACGCCCGCATCACCTCTGTATCTAAACACTACAACTCCACCCTCACGCCCGCATCACCTCCATCTAAACACTACAACTCCACCCTCACGCCCGCATCACCTCTGTATCTAAACACTACAACTCCACCCTCACACCCACATCACCTCTGTATCTAAACACTACAACTCCACCCTCACGCCCGCATCACCTCTGTATCTAAACACTACAACTCCACCCTCACACCCACATCACCTCTGTATCTAAACACTACAACTCCACCCTCACACCCACATCACCTCTGTATCTAAACACTACAACTCCACCCTCACGCCCGCATCACCTCCATCTAAACACTACAACTTCACACTGACGCCCACATCACCTCTGTATCTAAACACTACAACTCCACCCTCACACCCACATCACCTCTGTATCTAAACACTACAACTCCACCCTCACGCCCGCATCACCTTCATCTAAACACTACAACTTCACACTGACGCCCACATCACCTCTGTATCTAAACACTACAACTCCACCCTCACACCCACATCACCTCTGTATCTAAACACTACAACTTCACACTGACGCCCACATCACCTCTGTATCTAAACACTACAACTCCACCCTCACACCCACATCACCTCTGTATCTAAACACTACAACTCCACCCTCACACCCACATCACCTCTGTATCTAAACACTACAACTCCACCCTCACACCCACATCACCTCTGTATCTAAACCCTACAACTCCACCCTCACACCCACATCACCTCTGTATCTAAACACTACAACTCCACCCTCACGCCCGCATCACCTCCATCTAAACACTACAACTTCACCCTCACACCCACATCACCTCTGTATCTAAACACTACAACTCCACCCTCACACCCACATCACCTCTGTATCTAAACACTACAACTCCACCCTCACGCCCGCATCACCTCCATCTAAACACTACAACTTCACACTGACGCCCACATCACCTCTGTATCTAAACACTACAACTCCACCCTCACACCCACATCACCTCTGTATCTAAACACTACAACTTCACACTGACGCCCACATCACCTCTGTATCTAAACACTACAACTCCACCCTCACACCCACATCACCTCTGTATCTAAACACTACAACTCCACCCTCACACCCACATCACCTCTGTATCTAAACACTACAACTCCACCCTCACACCCACATCACCTCTGTATCTAAACCCTACAACTCCACCCTCACACCCACATCACCTCTGTATCTAAACACTACAACTCCACCCTCACACCCACATCACCTCTGTATCTAAACCCTACAACTCCACCCTCACACCCACATCACCTCTGTATCTAAACACTACAACTCCACCCTCACACCCACATCACCTCCATCTAAACACTACAACTCCACCCTCACGCCCACATCACCTCTGCTGCTTTTCCTCATACTCTCCCTCCCTCTATCCTTCTGTTCAGCTCATTCTCTCTGTCTCCCTCTCATTCTGTCATTCTGTCAGGATCAATCATTCTCCCGCTTTGTCGTTCAATAAAATCCTCTCTTTCTCTCTCTCTCCATCTCTGTGTGTAGATCACTCATGTGCGTCAGGAGTGTGAGTTGAGACTGAAGGGCCTGATGCCAGCGGAGCTGAGGCAGGAGCTGGAGGACACCATCACTTCGCTCAAGTCCCAGGTGAACACACACACACGCACACACACATACACCACCTATGTCATCACATCACACTTTACATACACTGTTTTTACATGTAGATTTCTGTCTTTGTGATGTTCACTTCCACACACACACACACAAGCACACACACACACACACACACACAAACACAAGCACACACACACACACACACAAACACAAGCACACACACACACACACACAAACACACACACAAGCACACACACACACACACAAACAGAAACATAGACAGACACACTGGGCAAGCTTGTGTGATGGGCTAAAGGTTTTCATAACAGAAGCCATTCCAGGGATGGTCCAAGGTTTCCTCCAGTGTGTCTTCCTGCACTCGTCAGATGTCTGTCCAAGAACATCACTCACACTCACACACACACACACACACACACACACACACACACACACACACACACACACACACACACCAGTCTAGTTAAAAGGAAGGTTCAAACAAACAGCAGCAGTTTTATTTCATACACAGTACACCATGCTATTATAAACGACCACATTAAATCATACTGCTCATGGACACACACACACACACACACACACACACACACACACTGGGATCCCTCGCTGTTATTTTGCCGTGGAGTGGAAAGTAAGTGTCTTCTGTGTGCGTGTGTGTGTGTGGTGGAGGGGGGTTGATTTTTTTGGACGGCATTGGTGTAAGCAGCGGTGTGTGTGTTCTTCCATACGCCGGGCCATGTTCTCCCCAGCGCAGCTTTGAAGTTACCCCTGCCCTCCCCTCCTGCACCTCATCTGTCCGCAAACAATCAAAAGCGCTCTGGACGCATGAGCCCAGGCTTCTTCCAGGGGTCTCGGCGCGAGCAGTTAGCACTTAACACGGCTCTTTGTTCTTACACTTAAAACTGACGCCACAAACCTTTCTCTTTTCATGCTCTGAGATTGTTTACATTGTTAATCCAAACATCAACCCCCAGTTTCTTTTTCTGAGGGTCAGTGAGTGTGTGTTGCCCCAGTGACATGCCTGTTCAGCAACGGTCTTGCTCTTGTTCTGGTTCGAGACGGGATGTGTTGGTTTGAACTTTGCTTGTAATGGCTTACTGGCCCATTCTCCCGTCTCCATATTGCCTCATGGCCCCTTTCTTTGTACGCTGCTAGACAAATAGCTGGGTAGGAAGCATGGGGAAAGCAAACTCATCATCTTTAAACAGTGCAGAGGGTTTGTGGGCAGAGGTAGGACCGTGCGCTCTGAAGTGGCCTCCACCTCCTGAGGGTCCCCTCCGCGAGCCACACGCCTAGAGGCCACCAGTGGAGTAGACGAGACAGAATGACGGAGGTTTCCTCTGGCCTCATGAAAGCCAGAGAACATTCAGCACAAATAGTTTGTGTGTGTGTGTGTGTGTGTGTGTGTGTGTGTGTGTGTGTGTGTGTGTGTGTGTGTGTGTGTGTGTGTGTGTGTGTGTGTGTGTGTGTGTGTGTCGCGCACACTGCATGCATAAACACCCCCAAAAAATGTATGTATTAGCGACTTTCGCTCGTAACACCGCCACAAAGGTGCGGACACATTCCTGAATACTCAACAGCAGAGCAGGCGCCTGATTGACTGGACAACATGGAGTCTCTGGCATCAGCATTGGAGAGCATGTGTGGCCTGATTGCAATGACACGCACAAATGCGCACGCGCGCACACACACACACACACACACACACACACACACACACACACACACACACACAGAAAGACTCTCTCAGCATGTGGGGGCTCATTCTTACCACCACCATGTTTTGGTGTAATATTAGTCGAAAGGTTATTTATCATGTCAACGAGAACATATCAAGAATGTTTCAAAGCACCCATAATTCTCTGACTTGATGTCAGTTAGGAGATTAGGAGCCCATTAGGAGAGATTTTTAACACTGTATTGGAGCTCTGTGTACTGAATGTAGTTTATAGTCATTGTCATTTTGGCAAAAGATATTATGCCCTATCTTACGCCTGGTGCATCGCAAAGTGATGCAACTGTCTTTGCAAGTTTGTGGCCAATAGAGTTATCATTATCCCACCAAATCCCAGCAAATTAGAAAAACCTGGTCTAAAGTGAAATGTGCCATATTTCCCTGTTTTTTTGAGAGCACACTGTCAAGAAGCCTAACTTGTGATCTGCCTAGTAAAGAGACCATAGCAAGTCCCTGGAAACGCAATGCAACGACTGTGCTGTTGTGCTTGAATAAATGTCCTTAGGATTTTTATTAAATCATTCGAATGTTAATTGGGGTAATTGTTTTTTTTGTTTGTTTGTTTTTTATTTTTTGTTCAATGGTTTTGATTGTAATTGTGAAAGTCAATAACTAAGTGTAAGACTTTGTTTTGTCATTGCCTACAAGTTCAGTTACTAGGCGAGTAGGTTACACACGTGTGTATACTGTTTATCACTCACACACCTACTTTAGTAAAGCAAGCTTTCATGGAATCCTGCTGTTGCATAGACAGTCATGCATGCAAGCAGATTCCTTCTGCCGAGATGCGTGTACTTGTCATTGTAATAGCATTGCGCCATGATTCACGCGCTCCTGGCTCCTAAAGGGAATGGGAGTTGCCACTCTCATTGGTTTAATGGATGTTATGCCCAAAACACATCCATGCTTAATTAAGAAACGTAAGAACAGCCCTTTTGAACCATGTGTCTGATCATTTATTTTGTCGTCAAACTAGATGAAGTGGACTCACCCTAAATGCTCTGAAACCATACATGTCAGACCATGCGTTTTAGGTTGTCAAAATAGGGCCTTTGCCTCTAAGTGTTGTAACTTCATCCAATGATTATGTTTATGGGTATAATTACAGCATAGAGCACAAGCTGCTGGGTGAATGGTAATGTGACGAAGTGGGTGTTTGCAGGGAATAGACACCTCCAGTAGTGTGTTGTCTAACTGCTGTTGGTGGTCTGTAGGTGAACTTCCTGCAGAAGAGGGCAGCAGTGCTACAGGAGGACCTGGATGTCAGCCGTGGAAGGAGGTGAGAACACCGTAAAGTGCATGCCCACACACACACACACGCACACACACACACACATGCACACAAAATAACATCCTCATACACAGACATCTCACACTTGCATGTCCCCAACCCCTTTACTCACCTCTCCCTCAGTGTAGTAACAACCTGTTCTGCTCATTCTTACATAAACCTCAACACAAATTAGACTGGCATCTGACAAGCAAAGGAGCACCCAGCAATATAATAAATAAATCAATTCATCAAGCTCATAAAGCAACGAACAAATGCAAGTTCAGACTTGACATACAATCGTTCACGGAGGAAACTCCACTTTCATAACGTTACATTGTATGCGTTCTGAGAGTTCACCCAGTTTGTCGCGACGGAGAGATGACATGACCACCGCCCGCAGCTCCGTCTGTCCTCTCGCCCCACCCGTCCCGACTGAGCCCTCCCTGCATGTAAAGCACCCACACAAGCCCAGAGATAAGGCCATGCAAATGTGCCCTCGTCAGGGGCAGTCCCCGATCCCAGCCACCCAACCGGAGGGAGGGAGGGAAAAAGGGGACAGATACCTCAGGCAGCCCAGAGGCTGACACCAATCCTCAGCCTCTGCCTCTACCTCACCTGGGCGTTGGTGTCCTGGAGCCCCTGGGTGGTGGTGGTGGTGGTGGTGGTGGTGGGGGTGGGTGGAGAGAGTGGCTCATGTCCGGAAGGGAGGGAGATGAGATAGAACATGAAAAGCGCCGGTGTTGCACTGGTCCCTTTGAGACGGCCTGATTGACGGCACATTTCCTCCTTCCCTTAATTGAATCAGCGGCTTTGTGTTTGAGGAGGGATCGCCGCTAGTCAAATATTGGCCTACTTGAGGCCTAAGTGCTGCCCATGAGAATGGAGGGAGGAGTGGAGAGAAAGAGCGAGAGAGAGATACTGATATCTAAAGAACTGGAACCTACTTTTAGCAAGCTGACACAATGAAATCAACACTGGCATTTGTGAGGTGAATGGTCTACATCATGGTTCCACATGAGGTGATGTCCAATCAGAAGGAGCCTAGCTTGTCTTAAAGTTGTAGCCTGAGTTTGGATATCAGATGTTGTAGTTCAGTCCTCCTCAGAAGCACAGTACAATGTCAGATCAACTCACATAGTACATGCAGATTTCTACGTCTTGTATTATGTGTGCAACGTATTAATATGAAATGTGTGTGTGTGTAACTTGAAGGTCTTTTGGGCCCCCACCGTCAACTTTAAGGCACCTAACGCTAACCTTAACCCTAACTCTTGATTAACCCTAGCACCTTCCAGGCAGCGCTGCCTTGACGGTGACGGTGTGTGTGTGTGTGTGTGTGTGTAGTGTGTGTATGTAAGAGAGAGATAGATGGCGAATGAAACTACCCATTGTATCTATATCTTATCTCTTTCTCTGTTGTCTCCACTCTCACAGGTAACAGCTGTTCAATCTGCACTGATGGAAGGTTCTCTGAAAACTCCAGAATGAAGTGAGCACATCACATACACATTTACAGAGTGGCCTTGATTCACAGATGAAGGATCATCATTTCTCCACTCATTTACAGTGGTATTCATGTTGCCGTGTTTTTTTCTTTGTGTAGCATTTGTTTATTTAACACCTTTTTTAAATTCATCTTCATAAGTTCATTGTATTTATGACACCTGCTTTTGTTTCTGTTTGTTGTTTTTTTAATGACATGAATTCAGTATAATGTATTTTTTACATCCATTTTAATGTTTTAATACGTTTTAAATCAAGCATCATTTTATTAAAGACATCAATTTCACTGTTGCCCTCGTTATTTCACATCACTATGACTTTTAAGGGGCTTAGTTTAGGAAATAGTTAAGCTGTTTGGTTACATTTTACTTGGATAGCCTCCCTTTCAGACTATCAACAGATACTCAGATTATAAACAAACAATATGTTGACACTGTTAACAACATATTATGTTTATGGTTAGAGGTTGGGTTTTGTTGGTGGTGGTGATGTGCAGTAATTGTTCATCAACAAACGGGCGGTGGTAGCATAGTTGCAGTAAAGTTGTGGGTTAAATTCCCGCCTTCCACCGTTGTGCCCTTGAGCAAGGCACTTAACCCCGAGTTGCTCCGGGGACCATGGCCCTTGACATATGTAAGTCGCTTTGGATAAAAACATCTGCTAAATGAATAAATCTATATGTATTGTTCATTTTTAAGACTGAACTGAACTTAAAGAAACTATCTGTAAAGTCTCTTTAGGCAGATTACCCAACTAAGGTGTTACCAAATGTTTTATGAGTTAACAATCAAAGCTTTAGATAGTTACATTAACTTTATCCTAAAATGTTTTCTGAGTTGATGAATGCAAGAAATGAATCTTGATGTGAATTTACTACCCAAGTCCATTCAACTCAATACTGCATTACTGTATCAAAGAAGTTAATAACTTACCTCTGAAGTAGACTTGCCCATAAGTATAATCAAGTGGAGCATCCATAGTACTGTGGTCTATTCTTGAAAAGACTACTGCTACTACTAGCAACACTCCAGTCAAATGGCATATCAGTTCATTTTGACTTTATATCTAATTTGAATTCAAAGGATCCATTTTGAACATGTTTCCTATACATTCTTTATTTTTATTTTTACCGAAAATGATACTTAATTCCTGTCTCTTTGCTCGTCTCACATGTTGTACTCCCAAGCTAATACATCAAAATGGTAAACACACCACTTCACATGTGGCAGGAGAGCACCTTTGAAAGGCTCTTCCTGTCTTCACAGGAACATTTTTGGAGGAGCATTCCAGATATTTGCACCATGAACACATAAAAGGGAATGTTGCATTGTGGTATGTTGGTTCGTTGGTGTGCTGTGCTGTTGCTATAGGCCGAAGATAGAAGACATATCATGACAGCTCTGGCTGTTAATTGTGTCTGCAACCACATCACACCTTAGCTTTTCTGAGTTAGTACTGAGATAAACCACAAACAACCTTTCACCCTTATCTGGAATACTGAAGTTCTACCTAGAAACCTTAGAAGCACTACCTAGAGTTCCCTACGTTGTGTTTCAAAACAGAACTTTTTTATCATAATGTGGCAGAAACTCTCATCGTGTTGCTTTGGTACACTGAGATCACATGTAGAGCTTTATAGGACAAAATGTTTGTGCTAAATTTCATTGTCTGTTCATCCTTGTAGTCTTTTAATGTCAATTCAAACTACCTGACTAACTGTGCTATGTACAGCACTTTGGTCAATACAAGCTGTGTTTAAATGGGCTCTAAAAATAAACTTTACTTACTTACTTACTCTATTTACTTACCTTTATCTGTAAGATTTGGCAAACAGAATTCCTAAAGGAGGTTTTGCTCCTTCTGTTTGAGGGATCCTCATAGTTTTAGTGAGGACTACCTGCTTGAAACTGACACTTATGCGGCCATTATGGTGTTTTGGTGTCAAGGAAGTCTTTTTATCTTCCAGCTGTGCTTCATGGCAGTCCAGTCTCCTGTCTCCCATCTTTGTAAAAATATCATGAAAAGGAGTTACACTGCTTTTGTCTGTCTGCTTCCTGCAAGGCCTGTTTCTTTTTTCGATGGTGATCAGTTCCATCAAAATTCAATACCAGGAAGCAATTTAGGGGGACATTGAAGTCAGAATTGTATTCTCATGTCCCAGCTTATGTTGAAAATTGCTCTCTTTTACGCATTTATTACGCACTTCTACCCTCAGTCTGCCTATTGTCCCAGAGTTTACTGTTTCTCCACTGGTTCCAAAGGAAATTTTACACCACAGCCTATTTATTTGATGTGTTGATTTTGTTCTCCGAGCTATGCAAGAGGGGATTGTCAGATGGGAAACGAACAGAAAGCTTTTGGTAAAACGATAATGATTGGAAGGATCACACGAATGACACGCAGCCTTTTCTTCCCAACAGAGCCATTTCGGCTCCCTGAGCGGATTCTCAGTGGTTTTGTTAAGGTCACTGAGTGGTTGAATGGAAGCAGGGCTCTCCGGTATTGGTCAGGTTTCAATTTGAAGCAGCTAACTGTAAAGTGTGCGGAAGATATGAAAGCTGTGTGTGGGTGCCTGTCTGACAAAGTACCTTTCGGTCTTTTCTGTGGTCTCTCTTTTTCTTTTCCTTTCACTCTCCCTTTTATTCTATTAATTATTATGTGGGAGAGAATTGGGGACTAGCTTTGAGATCAAATTGAAGTGGTTGAAAATTATGAGTCGGCAGCCCGAGCCACCGTCACACCATGCAATAAACCTGCTTACTAATACAACCACTAAGGTGGCCTCAGGCTTTGAACTGTTAGAAACCTGTTGGTTTCCAACAATCGTCCCAATTTGAGGGAGGATCAAAGGCTCTGTCCGCTCGCACACACACACACACACCCTGATGTCGTCTTATTATCTGTGCATCAGCAGTCTGGTGACATGTCATAGCATTACATCATCAGGGACTTCACCTGTAAAAGGGGTGTGGCATCACGATCCTGGGTGTAGCCCAATCAGTGGCCAACGTCCTCCCCTTTTCTCACCTGTCCTTCATGGGGATTTTTATACAGGCTGTTCAAGGTGGAAATGTTGCACTTTCATTCTGTCTCACCTCGCTCTGCGTAAAAGGTACGAATGCAGGATGGGGCGTCATTGTTTCCTTTATTACACAAGAGGATGTAGTCACATCACTGTTTTGTCTTTGGGAGAGTTGGCATGACAGGATAGGGCTGTGATGAAACCTGGCAGCTTACCAAAATGAAGCAAAAACTATTGTGTTGTTGCCAGAAGGCTAAATCAAACATAACAAGCAGAAACTATTTTACATGATGCACACCACAACTTTGCTTGAGTCTTAACTTACTGAAGCTATACATGTCCAAGGCTTGCAAAAGCCCAACATCAACAAAATTACCCATCATTGTCAGAAGTTACAGGATCTAGTTTATAAACTAGTTAATAAACAATACTAGTTTATTTCTTCTCATGCATTTAAACGTTTTTAACTTTGGATAGAGTCAAGGGCTCTCTTATGTTTATCACCATATTGCGAATAATATCAGGCTGTTTTTTTTTGTTATAGCTTGACTTCAAGTGGCATTCTGCTGCAATTTTCTAAGTTAAAACAAATCCAGGTTCCAGTTTCAAATGCAGTACTACAGACAGTATGTTGAGCACTATAGCCCTCGTTCTGACATGCTGTTTAAAAGCACCCAGTGGGGCAGCATCATACTGCTCTCTTTGGTTCAATGTAAACAGGTGACACTAAATGAATATGAGCAGAGCTGTTTTGAGGCCTCTAAACGCTAGAGTTCCCTAAATAAAGGACCCTAAAAGACATTTGAACTCAGACATGCATTACAGCACTCTCCATCATGTCCTTGGTGTCTATTTCATAGACCTATTGACATATTTTAATTCAGTTGTTTTAAAACCTCATTAATTGCATAACTCTGTGAGCCTCTTTTCTTCGGTGTGACCAGCAGAAAAAATCCCTCTTCTCTTTCTGTATGTCATTGTTTTTAAACTTAAACTATAGTCTATATATATATATATATATATATATATGCTTGGATTTGATCTGAACTGTACATATTTTACTTTCCATGCTTTCCGAGCTGTCACTTACTATCCTCTCTTTTTTGTTCTGGACTGTTTGCTGGAATCAGCAGATCAATCCGTTCTGTTCGCGTGCCTCATTGTGACATAGATTTCCTGTCAGAGCCCCTCTCCGTTCGGCACTCAGATGAGCAGGCCATGTTTTTTTTTCCCCTTTTTCTCTTTCCATTCCCCCTCCGTGGGCCTGATGTGAACAGATGAGTGTGTTTCCAGTCTATTTTATGCTCTTTACCTCCGTGAGCCGCACGCTCTGCTCTCCCTGTAGTCTGTCTGTCACTCACACTTGGCTCTCGGCCTTCATGTTGAAAGCTCCCTTTCTGCCCAGCTCCCCAGCTTCTCCACCTTGTGTGCATCTTAAAGTAAGACGGAGGGGGGGAAACGCAAGGCGGGACTGCATATGCTGTAAAGAGTTGTGTATTGTTGCTCAGTTATCTGTTTCACATCACATAGGAGGGGAACAATCTACAAGAACCATGTGTGTGTGTGTGTGTCTTTCAATAACCATTTCCATTGACGTTGCTGCGTTTTTTTCCTGAGTCTTGAATTCAGACCAGCTTATGAATTTGGTTCTAGTCACCACACTGCAAATACAGAGCAGGTGGTGGATGTCTGTGAGCCACGCCATTAATGGTGTCAGAACCGTACCATATGTAGTGTTCAGCTCTTAAACAATATGTCGGTTTTTACTTTAAAATAAACTCATTTTGATTATACTCTGACTTATAATAGGGGGAATGGCTCTTACATTGCCATTGTGTGCCCAGAAGGCCTGGTATGGTGCTATGTACAGTAACTTTGGTGTTCGCTTCAGGCCTTTTCAACCACTTTCTGACACACTGGATGCCCGTTTACTGTTATTTTCTCCCATAAAGGGCAGTCCGATGGGCTTCCATGAAACCCTGCATGTTGAAAAAACGGCGATGAAGGTGTACTCACAATGTTGAAAATCGACGCAGAGGGGTCAATACCAATTCATTGTCCAGCAGTGTGGCACTCAGGCAGTCTCACTTTCAGCTGATCATCCCAGTGCAAATGTGCAGAACACATCTGAGGGAGAAAACACATACGTAAACAAAGAAGGAGTTAGGATCGTGTGCAGCTATGGCTGTCAGCTTGGTGTGACAGGCTGGTGACTGGCAGCGGTGACTGTCTGAGTGTGGGACTCGCACAGGCTGCACATCTGTGAGAGTGTTGCCTGTGGGGTGGCGTGGCCATCAGACGTCCTGTCTGTCTGTCTGTCTGTCTGTCTGTCTGTGCCATCAGCAGAGTCACAGGAGGACACCCCGTCACCAACTCCACACAGCCGTCTCTGATCTGCAATCTGCTGTACTTGTGCATCGTTTTGTGTAGACTTTGCACACTGTTCTTACTCTTCAAGAGCAAAGCATACCCATATGTCAGTGGGAGATTTCAGATGTCTTTTTGTTCAGCAGATATAAGCCGTAAATGTATCTACTAAAATCCTCATACTGTATGTACAGTACTCCTGCCCCCCTTTTTAATCATTCTAAATTGTTTTGTGCTTGTTTCAAGCGGAACTCTGACTCTGACCCCTCTGGTCCAGTGATCATTATCCTAAGCAGACCAGACCCCCCCCCCCCCCAAAAGCGTTCCTCTCTGTGGTGATAATTCTCACCTCACCCCCGCCCCCTTCTCACCCTTTTGGCCACATGAATGAGCGAGCAAAAGAGAAATCTTTAGCGCGTCTTCATTTCTAGCGAGGCGGCGGCAGGAGTGAGGAGATGAAAGTCATTACTGCCGATGAGGAGGGTTTCATGGCCAAAAAGGGATTAGGTGAACATCAAACATTGTTTCTATACATTGTTAGACTTTAAAGTCATGCGCAAAATGAGATTAAAACCCAGCGAGAGAGAGGGGAAAAAAGAGGAGAAGAAAGAACACCAATAAATAACCTTCAGTACTCTTAGCCCCCACCCACCACCGGCTCCATCTCCAGCTCCAGCTCCAGCACCACCTCCACCGGCTGAAGCACCACCCCCAGTGCTGGAGCAGACATCTTCCGCTCTGTGCAGTTTGTGAATGCACATTTTTATTCTAATCTCCATGCCATCCTCCACTCTTAAAAGAGACCGTTTCAGGTTGAATTTAAAGACGAGCCTCTCATCAACTCTTCGTGTGTGTGTGTGTGTGTGTGTGTGTTTAAATAAAATGCCTACTTATGTCCTGAGATGTCCTTTGTAAGCTCTGACGGGGTGGTAAAGCAGCATGTCCGACTTCAAAGCAGGACTCGGCTCGCGGCTTAAAATTGTGTCCTCTTTGCTTGGCTGTCTGGCATCTCGATTCTGCTGACAAGTGCTCTTCCTGCCCTCCTGTCTCTCTCTGGTGGTACTACACGGTCCTTCCCATGCCCGCTGTGCCCAACTGAGCTGTGTTTGTTTGGCTTGCTGAAGAGTGGCACCCTAAAAAAGTATAGTATCATCTGTTAATGGAATCGGTGTCTGATGTATCTGTCTGTTTGCCATGTCTTTCTCGCTCTGTCGCGTCTGTCTCCTCCTCACATTCATCCTCTCTTTTTCTCTCTCTCTCCTTCTGTCTTTCTCTCTCTCTCTCACACACACACACATACTGTACACACACACACACACACACACACACTGACAGTGTTGTTGTTCTCATGTGGAGTTGCTGTTGTTCTCTCTCTCTTGCTCTGACTTTCCTTCTCCCTGTTTGTTTGTACTTCTTTCTACTTTTCATTCTTCCAGTGCTTCTCTCTTCCTCATTTTTTCTCCCTTGTGTTCTATCTTTCTTTCGCTCCCCTCCAGAATGGTAGAAATGGACATTTACACTTCCCCTCCGTGTGGACCTCTTCAGTAATTGTCATAAGCCTCCCTCTTGGTTTCCTTCAGCATTGTCCTCTTGCAGTCTTTGGTCTGGCTGGAGATAAAGGGATAATCACTTCAAAGGGAGACTGTTAAGAGTTTAACCCCCAAGCCCAGAGAGGCGGCAGACAATCCCGTAATTGAGAGAGCAGTTACTGATCATAGGGTTTGGTGTGGTGAGAGAGGAGCAGGCACGCTTTCAGATGCTCTCACTTTTAGCTCTGTTTACTCTCCCTCTCTCTCTCTCTCTCTTGTTGTGTGTGTGTTTGTGTGTGTGTGTGTGTGTGTGTGTGTGTGTGTGTGTGTGTGTGTGTGTGTGTAAATGTTTGTTGTGAAAGGGCGAACAAGGACAGTAGCTATATGTCATCATTTTATGTCATCCACATTGGGACATGATGACATTTGGGACATGAACACCAGTATGGTTAACTTAAGGCTAGTTTTGCCATGTTAAATTGTACACTGACATTGATGAGATATCTTTCAATATTTCAAGTAGGCCATATCATGTTCAGAACTTCTAATTCATCTGAAAGTTTCCCTAGTTGTGCATGCCATCCCTAGTTCCCCTAGTTGTGCATGCCATCTACACAATGAAATTTAGTGTATGTTATTATATTTCAATTATTATGCAAAATCCTTCTTGCTACAGTTTGAGAAGGGTCTTATTTTCATTTATCCATATACAATATGTATAGTCTAATATATTATAGATGTTTGTATGTAGGTTGTAGCCTATAAGATGTTTATAATTATTCAAGATTTTAAAAATGTACAAATGATGTAGACTAAACTAGATCATCCGTTGAACAGAAGCATTGTCTGTTTTTCCTTATTATGGCTTGAGGGTATAGGTTGTTCTTTCAGTCAGTTCTGTACATGTCTCATTGTAGCCTATATGGACACGAATGGGTTAACGTGAGAACTGCGAATCTTGTAGAAAAAGAGCCTGTGTCTTTAAAGTGGATGTAGCAACAGAAGGATTGTAGGGAGAACGCCATTGGGGCGGCAGATCACTTACTTCTGACGTTCCAAAGCCTCGGGGAGTTGGCTCAAGATTGCTCGGCTTTGATAAGGTCCTTGCAACTTAGTAGTAACTTTGCTTTCGCAAGTGTTGCCCAGAAAGCTCTTCAGTGTTGTATGATCGTAATATTTTTCCGACTATCAATACCGTTTGGCTCAGATTGGACAGTAGATGCGCATTAATAACCGGCTACGAGGAATTTGAGCCATTTGTGCTGCGTTATAGGGCGCAGAGGAACATTTTTTTCTATGTACCTTCCTGGACCAGTCTGTCGGCTGCTTACTTTGAAGACCACTCTTAAACCCAGAGCTCAGTCCGTGCTGGAAGCGCCCAGAGGAGAGTTACCGTATGGCGTGGCTGCTTAGCGCAGAGGAAAGGACGGGAGAAAACTATTCTTTTTTGTAGAAGCATTCATGTTTTCGCCTTTTAATCTGTGTCGTTTTAAAACAGACTGCGCCGTCTGAACTGGATTGTGGATTATTTTTTTGTGAAAAACCGTAGACTTTTGGAGTGTCTAAAACTCGTGGATCGATGGTAAGTTCCTATCGTGTATGTTCTCCTTGCGATGGCCCCAGAAGGGACCTTTGATGTGCTGTTGGCTTGCTTTGAAGTAATCTAGCTTCGAGATTTATGCCTCGTTACATGGATATTTGTAGAAAAGTGGTCTTTTTCGTAATGATGTTGTATTTCCACATACATCACTAAGACTGGGCACTGATTTTCATTATTGTACGCTTATAGAGTATTCATTACGCTGGTGAAAAGAAGTTTGTGGAAAGCATTCCTCCCTGTGATCCAAGACTGTATTGGCGGGGCTACTTCAGGGTCTGCTTTTGAGAGTTACAGTTTATTTAGTCTTTTTGCTGTCTTGTGTGATAGTAGAAATTGATATTATTATGCAAACAACAGCTGTACGATACCCTTATGGGAGTCTTGTTCCGATGTTTTTATTGATGAGTTTGGAATGTAGAGTAGTGGTGTTTGAAGTGTAAAGAGTTGTTTAGGATGAGACTGAGGGAGCTCGTGCTCCGTCTCGTTAGGGAGCATAGTTATTAATCCGTGCCGATCGGTGGTGTGGTAGCATCAATTATATGATACAATTATTAATGATACAGTGTATCTCGGATCAGCGATTGTAACATTCTACTGATGTTGTGGCAGAGTGGAGCGGCATAGGGCTGCTTGTGATCTTGCGCTGAATTTTCTCGGGGGACGAAATGTTCTGAATCCTAAGCTTGGCTCGTGGAAATGGGGGCGTATGAAGCTTTCACACTGTTAGGTAGGCTACTCCGCATTCATTTACTGTTGGATATTGAATGTGTATAGCCTATAATCTTGGGATTTTGTCCAAACGACTGTTGTGGCATCCTTCCTTGATTCGTTCCCAGACTTAAGACTGAACTCTGATGTTGAAGTTGGGAGTTTTTTTCTTTTAATTTGAAATGTAACTGCATTTAGTTTTCGCCTCAAAAATGCAAGGCTGACTACAGCCTGTGTTGTTATGAGCTTGATGTGTTATGAATTGGTACGCATTTCATTGTATCTGAGTGGATAGACATTTAGTAGCTGATGTGAAAATGCCCGAAAGCTTGCCTTTTTCAGTCGCTGCAGAAACGACAACTATGGGGATATATTATATTATTTTGTTCAAAAGTTAGGAGCTAGTGTAAAAGACGTTGAATAGCAAATTACTACCGAATTCGTCCTGTTTGATCTCGTTTCCTATTCTGAGAACCTGTACCATTCTGAACGGACTTCATGCTGCATGACTCTTTGAAGTTTGGGTAGATCTGGTTTTGATTAGATCCATACTTTCTTTTTTTCAGAGAGAAGACAGGCATACCGGCTCCCCTGCAGTTTTGAGAGAGAAAGAGAGGCGATTGCAGTTGAGCACAGAGGAGGGGAACGCGACGCAAGGGTGCCGAATTCACAGTCATGAGTAGGGCTCTCGCAGACCCCATCGCCACCAGCTTCAGAGAGGATGCTCCTCGTCCCCCCGTCCCGGGGGAAGAGGGCGAGACGAAATGCTACAACCCCTGCAAGCTCGCCGTGATGAGACTCAAGGATACGGTTAAATCCGCTGTAAAAGTCGCCCCTCCCGGCTCCGCGGCGAGGAGGGATGAGGATGGACTCGGGGAGCCGGAGGGAAGCGCCTCACCGGATTCGCCCCTCGCGCGGTGGACCAAGTCTTTGCTTTCGCTTCTTGGAGACCAAGACGGTGCTCAACTTTTTCGGACATTTCTGGAGCGAGAGAAATGTGTGGACACGCTAGACTTTTGGTTTGCCTGCAACGGTTTCAGGCAAATGGACCTCAAGGATACCAAAACGCACCGAGTGGCTAAAGCAATTTACAAGCGATATATTGAAAACCACAGCGTGGTCGCCAAGCAGCTGAAGCCGGCGACCAAGACCTTTATTCGGGATAGCGTCAAGAGGCAACAAATTGACTCATCGATGTTTGATCAGGCACAGACGGAGATTCAGACAGCGATGGAGGAGAACGCTTACCAAATGTTTCTCACCTCCGACATCTACCTCGATTACGTCCGGAGTGGGTGCGAGAATGCCGCTCACGGCAGCCCGGATGGGCTGGGCAGCCTCAAACTTGTGTGCGGCTACTTACCCACCCTTAACGAGGAAGAGGAATGGAGTTGCAGTGACTTTAAAGCCAAAGCCTTAGCCTCTATGGTCGGACTGTCCGCGAAAGCCCTCCGGGCAGCTCCCTCTGTGAGGGCGGTGGAGGCGCTGGAGAGAGGATACAGGTAGGCAAAGTTAACAGATTTTTCAAGTTCAAATGTCAGTGGTCAGTTATATATATATTTTTATTAATTTGTATACAGTGTGTGTGCCACAGGGACATGATGTGTTATAAAGTACAAACGTTATTACACTACAATTGAACATTACCATTAAGCACACTAGACTTTTTCTTTTTTTTTCGTGTACGTTTGCTGCAATGGATTCCCGGTCTTGGCATGTAGGCTAGTAAGTTCCCCCCTCGGCCGAGTGTGCTGTGAGCTCACCTGGCTCACATTAAGCCAAGAGGGAGAACTCTGGCTGGGAAAAAACATCAATGAAAGCGCTTTAACCTCTGCCGGTAATCACAGACACTCACGCGGGCCCTCTACTGGCCTGCCGAAGTTTCCGTAAGTTTGAAGTAGGCTACTTCGGCAGACACCGAATATCTCCCAGTGAGATCGCATGCTTATGCAAGGCTCCTTAACGTTTCGCTTAGACGTAGCTTAGCCTATCCCTCTCCATGAAGAATGTGCTTGTTTTTGTTAATTATTGATAGAATATTGAGATTTATTTGAATTTAGCTGAATTTGAATTTGTCTTGAAATCATAGCTTGTTAACAGGTCATAGCCATATATCCATTTTCATAATGACGCTTCAAAAGGCAAGATATTCTGTGCCTGTCTGATAACCTTCCAAGCGCTTATATGTTGTACCTGAATTGTCAGAGGGATATAGACATCTAACCTTAGAATTGCAGTGTGCAAATGTTCCTAAACATTTCCTCCATCCTCATAGCTGCCAGACTCCTCCATTAAACATGGCCAGTGTGAGGATTGTGGAAGGTGCCAGTTTAATGTTTTTCTGACAGCAGGTGTCCACAAACCCCTAAACTGCTCTGAGGGGGGGGGGGGCAGGACAGGATTCAGAGAGCATGTGGGAATGGTGTGCTAACAGCACATATAACAGGGGATAGACGGATTGGTGCAGAGGGTCAGACATGTTCATATAATCTAAGGTGTGGTTGCTGAGAACCAGTTTGCACCTCCCTTGATTTACTTTGGAAATCAAGAGAGGGACTTGGTCCACTGTGTGAGATTTTGCTAGTTGCTGATTTTGTCACACAGTTTGTGCATCTTGCGGAGGAGAAGGATGATATTATCCAAAGGGGATAGAAAGGGAAAAGAGGGAAGAAAATAAGAAGTTGCTAGGAGGTCTCTACCTCTTGAATGCGGGCGAATGAAAAAGCGATGGGTGAAAAGGGAGGTCTTCAGGCATTTGTTGAAGGTCAAGGTCTGTGTCCAGCTCAACGGCCATGTTCCCCCCAGAGAAACGCTCTGCTTCTCTCCTCTTTCACCCCACAGCCTTTTTAGCCCTTTTTTCACTGATGCAGGGTCTCAGTCCTTTCATCTTTTTTTCTGCGAATGGCCTCTCTTTCCACCTTTCTCTCTCTCTCTCTCTCTCTCTCATCGCTGTCTCTCTTCTCTCTCTCTCTCTCTCACTCTGTATTTCTCTTGGCTGTGTTCATAACGATTCGACCACTCTTCTGGGCTCACTGTCTTCCTTTTCCGAGTCACAGCTTTTTGTCTTGTCCAAACACCCTCCTCACCGCGGGGGAAAAGGCAGCCTTCATGGTAGAACGAAGGAGACAGAGAGGGTTAGGGAGAAGGATGAGGAGAAGTGAGAGACAGAGAGGAAATGAGGGAAGGAAAGAGAAGGAGATGCTGAGAGCCCAGTGCTGACCACACGTGAGATGTGGGACAGATAGTCAGATATGTTGTCTGAACAAAAAAATGCTGAAGGAGTTGTGATGTAAAATGCAATGATCAAGTACAGTGCCATTTAATTCATTATGCATGTGTGTGTGTATGTGTTTCCGTGTGTGTGTGTGTGTGTGTGCTTCCCTGTGTGCGTGCGTGTGTTCCTGCGTCTGCTCCTAGGTCGTACAGACGTGGGGAGTCAGCGAGTCCCTTTCACATCAGCACCGGTCTCGCCTTCGCTCCGGCCTCCAGTGCCAACGACAGCGAGATCTCCAGTGATGCCATGACGGACGACTCCATGTCCCTGGCAGACAGTGTGTGAGTACAGCAACATCCTCTCTTTTCCTCTCCCCTCTCTCTCTCTCTCTCTCTCTCTCTCTCTCTCTCTCTCTCTTTCACTCTCCCTCTATGCTACCCTGCTATTTCCTCTCTTCTGCTTACTTCTCACTGCGACTTTGAACGATGTGCAACTTCCAGTCTCTTTGCAGCCCAGTTGTGCGGTATGCCTGAGTGAGGGGGGGGGGGGGGGGGGAAGAGGTTAAATCTTTTCTGGGGCTGTTAAGGGATACTGCAGACGTTTGAAGTGGAATATTCCACTTTGAAGTCTTGAAGGATTTGTTATGCCGCTTGGCTGTCCACTGCCATCGCCCATCCACCCCCCATCTCAGCGCTAGTACGGCTGTCTCGCAGCACTAATTGAAAATCTGTAGATCTTAAGAGAAGAGAAGAAAAAGAGGGAACTGAGATGTTTCCTCCAGGGCTGTGTGTGTGTGTGTGTGTGTGTGTGTGTGTGTTTTAAGGTTTTTGCCCGGTCTCAGTTGAAAGATTTCTTTTTTTGCTGTTGCTGCTAAAGGGTCTTCTGTCTGCTCATGGTAATGGCTAGCATCACTGTTTATTATCCATTTCAATTGGGTAGGAAGAGTTTTTGTGTGTGTGTGTGTGTGTGTGTGTGTGTGTGTGTGTGTGTGTGTGTGTGTGTGTGTGTGTGTGCGTGTGCTGAGGCCATCTAGGCCATAAAGCTGCCTCTGAAGAGGCCTGGCAGTAAATAAAAGCTGGGCTGGGACACTTGGGCCGGTTTGATCTCTCACTCTGCTACAGGGTGGCGGACCCAGTCTCAGCTGTGGCCTGGGCCCTCCATCGGGAGTAAGAGAAAGAGGGATGGAGGGAGAGAAGAGGAGAGGAGTGGCAGAGGAAAAGAGCGAGAGTCTGTAGTCTTTGAGGGAGAAGAGGAGCGAATGTGTTGTGGTGGGGATGAAAGAGGCAGCTGAAGGGCTTTTCAGACCCATTGTTGGGCGTCAGGAGAGCCCAGCATCTGGGGGGGAAAGGGGAGCCAGCAGCCAGCCTGCTCTGGAAGCCCCGGCACTAGAGCCCAGCATCTGGGGGGGAAAGGGGAGCCAGCAGCCAGCCTGCTCTGGAAGCCCCGGCACTAGAGCCCAGCTCTGGGAGGACTGGAGGGCTGGAGGAGAGAGGAACCGGGGTAGTCGGGATAGCTTCCTGCTTTCAGATGCTGCTCTCAGAAGTGTAGCACCGTGTGTGTGTGTGTGTGTGTGTGTGTGTGTGTGTGTGTGTGTGTGTGTGTGTATGTGTGTGTGTCTGTGTTTATGTAAGGCAAGGCTGCATGTTGAATGGTGCACCTGCCTTGATCTTGTTAAGGGAGCATCCTATAAAGTTGTGATTTGGATAAGTTGTGTGTTCAGGCGTCTTCAGATATCTTTCCATTTGACGCTGCTGTGGTTGTAGGCATCCATATGGCTCTAACCTCTTTGAGAAATAAAAGTAAGCAGTCCAAGCCAGTGCCACAGTGCTTTTTTTGTCTTTTGTGTTCTGTGCCTAGGCCGAAAATGCCATGTTTGTTACAAAAAAAACGTAAATGGTTTCATTTGTGTCCTCATCAAAGAGCTTTGCGCCCACCCCCCATCCCCCTGAAAGTCCTAGCGGCTTCGGTGTTAGCGATTAGCCTCTGTTAGCACGCCCGGACCGCGTGGGAGACGCGACGCGTCCCTCCTTTGTTTGTCAAGCGGCGCTAATTCACACTTTTTTTTATTTTGCTCAAAAGGCATGGCATGGAATCTGAATCTCATTTGGAGATAAAGAAAGGGAGATGTCTATGGCGCGCACACGCACGCCTCTGTATTTGTCTGCGCGTGTGTGTGTGTGTGTGTGTGTGTGTGTGTGTGGGAGGAGGAGTGGGGGGGGGGTGCTGTGAGCTTATATCTTATTTATAGATTTGCTTGGACGCTGGGGAGAGCTGCGGCAGCAGACTTCAAACATCACCTTATCTTACAAACCAGGCTTTTGATGTAGCACAGATCAGAGGCAGGCTGCTGCGCCACTGCCAAATGAAGATTGGAGCGCCCCGACCGCGAGCGTTCAAAGGCGCGCAACGGCATAGCGCAGCCCTGCCCAGCCCAGCCCGGTCCAGTCTGGCCCAGCGCGCTCGGGCTGGGTCAGACCCCCGCGCCCAGTTTAAACACAAGCACAGGAAATGGCTTTTTCACTTTCATAAAAACGAGGGGGGCGATGATAAAAACAGAGAGAGCAAGAGATGCTAAAAACAGAGAGAGAAGGGGGTAAGAGAGAAGGAGGTGGAGAAGTAGAAGTAGAGATGAAGACAGGAGGGAATACGGGCGGAGGTTGAGCAGGAGACAGTTGAAGGTGGATGGCTGTCTCTGTGTGGTGTGTGTGACGCTGGGCGGTGAGCTGGCTGGGCGTTTGGCAGTGGCGCTCAGACGACAGCTGCGGCCTCGGACCAGCGTGTCCGGTGAGAGGATGCCAGGATGGGGGGACTCGTCCTGGCCATCAGAGGCTGCTCTCACTTCCACACACACACACACACACACACACACACATACACACACTGTCCCCCAGGCCTCCTAAACGAGCATGAAAGACCCAGATGTCCCCGCGGAGTGTGCGGCTGGTTGGGGACTTCTGAGAGTCCTTTTCAAAGGAGCGTCCTTTTTTGGTCATTACGCTCAGAGAGCTTTGGGAGTCAAGTGTCCCCATCAAGGGCATTGGCCCTGTTTTCAAAGAGCTCACGCCGCTCTCTCAGACCAGTTGGGGAAGTGATGTCCGGGCCTTCTCTCTCTCTCTCTCTCTCTCTCTCCTTCTCTCTCTCTCTCTCTCTCTCTCTCTCTCTATGACCGTCTTTTCTCTCCTCTGCTGGGATGGGAATGTGTCAAATGTGTGAATGCCTGTTGTCACCGGCATGTGTGTGTATTTGTCTGTGTGTGGTTCGTGCATGTGTCTGGTTTGAGTGGGCCATGTGTGTTTGTGTGTGTTTTGTTTTGTCTGATTGTATGTGTGTCTGTTTGTGTGTGTGTGTCTGATTGTGTGCGTGTGTGTGTGTGTGTGTGTGTGTGTGTGTGTGTGTGTGTGTGTGTGTGTGTGTGTGTGTGCATTGCTGACCCCCTTGCTCTGCTGTGCTCCTGTAGGGACGGGGTGTGTGTGCAGCAGCTGGGCTCCAGGAAGCATCTGCAGCGGGAGATGCAGCGCAGCATGAGGATCAACGGCCAGGTGTCGCTACCTCACTTTCCTGTGAGTGTCACACTCACACACACACACACACACACACACACACACACACACACACACACACACACACTCACACACACACACACACACACACACACACACACACACACACACTCACAGCACATTGCTTTCCCCTTCTGTCATTCCCCTGTGCTCTGTTCAGTGGTGTTGGAAGTTTGCAAATGACCACGCTGTCCCCTCTGTGTCATTGCCGCCCTCCCCTCCCTCTGCCTTTCTCTCTCTCTCCCCCTCTCTCTCCCTCTCCTCACTCTTTCATCCCTTGCTTGTGTGATGTATTTTTCCTCTCATCAGCTCAAGGCAGCACCGGCACCACTGCCGTCAGCACTCCTCTCCTCTGTCCCTCACAAAGGGATGAGAACAGCAGAGAGAGAGAGAGAGAGAGAGGGAGGGAGGGAGAGAGAGAAAGGCAGAGAAAGAGAGGGAGAGAAAGAGAGAGGGGGTGAGAGGCAGGGTGGAAGCACACAATCAAGAAAGGCATAGTGTTAAAATGATAAAAAGATGTGCCTTTGAACTTGTGTATGAGCATCTAGACACACACACACACACATATACACACACAGGGGGGGCGTCGTGTGTGTGTCTGTGTGTGTATTGTCACCACTGTACCTCAAAGCTGCCCAGCGTGCATGAGGCAGAAATAAATTACCTCATCCTCGTCTGATCTCTTCCCCCATTTGACTCCCTTTCTCTCTCTCTCTCTCTCCTTCTTTCTCTCTGTCTCTCTTTCCCTCTCTATCTCTATATCTCTCCACCCTTCCCCACCCTCTGTCTTCCACGCACACACACCCAGGCACCCTCCCTCTCTTCTCCTCTGTTCTTTTAATCTTTCTCCTCCTCCTCCTGTTCTCTCTTCTCCCCCCCCCCCTACCCTTCCCGCCCCTCCACACACACACACACACACACACACACACACACACACACACACACACACCCTGTCGTTGCTGTGTGTGTGTGTGTGAGACTTTCATGCGGGGATGTAAAAAGCGCCCATCCCTGCTGGTCCCTGCTGGGTGTGTGATGTGAGGCGAGGGGGGGGGGCCCCTTTGAAGCCGAGCTGACTTCACAGGGGCTGGAGCACGCGCTTAGCGACCCGACCCAGCCCAGCTCCGCTCCGCTCGGCCCGGCGCGGGCACGGGCCTCCCTCGGAACGGGTGCGGACGTGCCGCCTCACGTCACGAGCCTCTTGTGTCCAGGGTGGGGACAGGCGGATGGAGATTTTTTTGCTTTGTGTTTGTGTGCGTTTTGAGTGAGCGATTTGCCTACTTTACTCTCCCATCATCACCACCAATGGGATGACAAGAGAAGCAGGCAAACTGGATGTATGTGCTTGTGTTTGGGAGTAGGTCTTTGTATGTGTTTGTGTGTGTGTGTGTCAATGTTTATATGGCTGTGTCCTCTCCTTACCCAGTACTCACCTGTCTCTATGTCTCTCTCGCTGTGTGCGTGTGTGTGTCAGCAGAAGGGGAGGAGGCCACCGCGTGAGATGGGTCCGGTGGAGCCGGCGGAGTTTGCCGCCCAGCTGACTGCCCGTCTGGAGCGCCTCAAGAGGGAGCAGGACAGCATGAGCTGCCTGGAGGAGAGACTGCAGCAGATCCAGGAGGTGAGAAATACACACGCACACACACACACACACACACACACACACACACACACACACACACACACACACACACATACACATATAGTAGGGAAATATGTCTGAAAGATCCAATTCACATTTGGTAAAGAATTGTTGAATTAATCTGGTTTGTGTGTGTGTGTGTGTGTGTGTGTGTGTGTGTGTGTCAGGAGGAGGAGCGTGAGGACACCGAGGCGTCGTGTGGCATGTCCTCTCTCAGCCCGCACCCGCTCTCCCTGCCGTCCACCTCCTCCTGCGACGAGGACGCGCAGGCCATCCTAGACGAGCACCTGTCCCGCGTCCTCAAGACCCCCGGCTGCCAGTCGCCCCCGCGCTCCCGCTCCCCTGACCGCCTCCACCGCTCCCCCCTGGCCCGCGCCAAGCTCCCGTTCTCCTCCTCCCCCGCCGGCCCGCCGTTCGGCTGCTACGCCCTGAGCCCCGGTGGCGGAACGTCCGGCGTCCCCCCCCCCAACCACCACCACCACCACCACCAGACCACGTTCGTGTCGCGCCAGTCCACCCGGCACATCCACCACCACATCCACCACCACCACGCCGGCGGCAGCGCTGGCGCCGGCCCCGGTGCGGCTTCGCCGCGCTCCCGCGAGCAGCTGGAGGCCGAGGCGGCACGGCGGGTGCAGGGTCTCTGTCGCGGGGCGCCAGGTGGCCTGGTGCCGCGCAGCCGGAGCTTGGGCCGGGAGCAGCAGGGAGAGGGAAGCCCCACCACCGAGTCGCCACTCTGGTGAGTCTGCTCAACAGCCTCCCTCCATACAACTGCACACTGTTGGACAAAATCATCGACCAAAATATAGAAAGGCATTGCATGAAGCCAGCCAAAACTGCAAAACACCCACCAAAATAAGCTACAAAATGAAAGAATAAGGAAAAAAGGAAAAAAAGACTGGGGAAAAAAGCAAAAGTTGTGATACCATGTTTTAATTACTTATTTGGGGAGAATGGTGATTGTGTGAATCAATAGAATTGATTTGAACTTAAATTGACTTGACTGGGTTTGTAATGCTCTGCCTCTTCCCTCTGTGTCGATCCTCAGGCACTCAGGCATCCTCTCCCAGCGCCTGTGGAAGTCCGGCGAGGAGGTCTCCTCCGAGAGCAGCGAGGCCGACGGCATACAGCTGCCCACCGACACCACTGACCGCTCGCAGAACGTCTGGCAGTGGATCATGGAGAGCGGCCGGCAGCCTCGGCACAAGACTAACGGGTACGGCCACACACCACATACAGCGTGTGTCACGCCATTTAGGTGAAGTGGGTCACGCCAGAGCTGCAGCAGCCCTTTGTTGTCTTTGCTGCCTGACAACCGCTCAGCCTGGGTTCAATTGTCAAAACCACCATTGCAACTTGTTCTAGATAAAAAGCTTCTGGCTTTGGATAAAAGCATCTGCAAAATACTACTCACATTTACTTTTACTTTCACTTTGACCTTTTCGTGCCGAATAACACATTCCATGTATTTGATGCTTTAGCCTGTACCTGTAACCTGACCAGGCATTTGTCTCTGTCCTTTTTGACCTCCAGGGTTGCCCAGGGTGCCAAGCGGTGGCACGGTGCCGAGCCCTCCTTCTCCTCCACCTCACGCACGCCTACCTGGGGCGGCGGTGGCAGCAGTGGGCACCTGCGTGCCCACCAGCCAGCCCACCCATTCGTCCAGGACCCGGCCATGCCCCCACTGCCCCCTCCCAACACCCTGGCCCAGCTGGAGGAGGCCTGCCGGCGCCTGGAAGAGGTGTCCAAGCCCCCCAAACAGAGGTACCAAATACCACAAATGTACCACAAATGCATTGCTCACTGTTATAAGTACAGTCATTTCCTGTGTATTAGCCGCATTGTGTATAAACCGCTGGACAGTGTTGCAAGTTAAAAGAACAAAACCATATTAATACCATATCAACTGCCCCCGTGTATTAACCTCATAGCTGAAGAAATTTAGCAAAATCAATGTATGATAGTTATGTTGGGAAATTACGGTAGATGTTATTCTTTGGAGGAAAGCTAAGCATCATAACCATAACCAATGTAATGAAATATTGTAATGTAGTTAATATATTATTGTTTTTTATACTGCAGTGCAGCAGTGGTAGCTAGCTTGAACAGTCTTTTGATAGACCCTCCTCTTCGGTTGTTTGCAGGCACTCTCCGTCCAGCGGGCAGAGAGAGCGAGGCCCCGGAGCCACTGTCCAGAATGGCCCGTCGTCTCAGCTGGGCCTTGGCCTGCAGACCGATGAGTAAGTGTCCCCTCTGCTCCCATCTCTATCAGTCTAACACACACAGCGACTCTCTCTCACTAACACACGCACACACACACACACACACACACACACACACACACACACGGGCGCCACAAGGTCCTCTCTCTCTTATGGGCCAGGGCTAATCTTCCTTTTCCCTTCCACCCCTCTTTCATCCCCCCCTCTTTCTTTTTATCTACTCCTCTCCTCTTTTCTGTTCTTCAAAGCCCCCCTCTCTCTGTCCCCTGTTTATCCACGCCGTGGAGCATCAGAGGCCGGGGCTGTAGCCACCGGATGGAGGATGTATGGATGGCTGGGGGAAGGAGAGGGAGACTTTTGAAAGTTTTAATTGGCTGACCTTCAGTCCTGGCAGCTGGAGAGAGAGGGAGAGAGGACTGGGGGTCTGGGGTGGGGTGGGGAGGGGTGGGGTCGGTCAGTCAAAGATTTTCCTCTTCAAAGGCCACTGCCCTCCTTCCTGCTCCTCCTGTCGCCGCAGTGTGACTCAAGCACCCCAGATTTCTGTGTGTGTGTGTGTGTGTGTGTGTGTGTGTGTGTGTGTCAGGTTTAGAAGTTACGGTGGCAGTTTTACTTAGCTAGCAGTGTGTAGTGGGTATGTGAGAGGCTTAAAGCTTTGCCTGTCAGCAGATATCCATCACGCCTGCAGCATCGAGTGCCTCCCATCAGAAGTGTCAAAGATACTATTGGCGGTGTGGATGCTACCCTCACAGTGCTGCACTGGGAGGGGATATAGTAACACGCTAGCAGCAAACATGTAGCCTACACCCAAATGCCCCAAGGGGTCTCGCAAATGACCAGCACCACCAACACCAGTGCCAGTGTCTCAGCGTTTCCCAGCGGCCCTCACACTCTATGTCCCTCTTCCGCTGCAGGCCGAAGGAGGCGAGGAAGCAGGCCAGTGGTCAAGGCTCGCCGGGTGGCGCTGAGACGGTGGTGACGTACTTCTTCTGCGGCGAGGAGATCCCGTACCGGCGCGTGATGAAGACGCACAGTCTCACGCTCGGCCACTTCAAGGAGCAGCTCCGCAAAAAGGGCAACTACAGGTGCGTCCACACCAGAGTCAGCTGTTTGTCTGTTGCTTTGTTTGCTTGACATCATCCTCTCTGTCACTTTGTCTTTCCGTTCAACCCCTCCTACTCACACTCTGCATAGCTCATTTGCCCTCTCTGTAGTGTTTTAAATGTGAGCTTGTATATAATACATGGGACGGTCAGTTGTGGGCATGTGAGCTCGTATATGATACCTGGGATGGTCAGTTGTGGGCATGTGAGCTCGTATATGATACCTGGGACGGTCAGTTGTGGGCATGTGAGCTCGTATATGATACCTGGGACGGTCAGTTGTGGGCATGTGAGCTCCTGTTGTGCCTTGCATCCAGTCCAGGCCAGGTTCTCTCCCCACTGAGTCCGTAAGAACGAGGGCAGACCAGCGTGAGAGAGAAGGAGAGGTGGAGAGGGAGAGAGGGGGAGTAGAAGTTATGGAGGGCGAGCGAGCGAGGGAGCGCTGAGAGGGAAAGAAGGGGGAATTTGAAGCAGGCCGACGGGGCACATCTGGGATTGATTGGCCAGCGAGGCACTTAATAAGGCTGCCTTTGAACCCCCCCCGGCTTTCATTTCACATACAAAAGACCAGTGCTAATTCAGCCATTCTGCACAGAACTGCGTGGTTCGCACTGCTAACTGGGTTTGATGTGTGTGTGTCTTTATAGATAAGATGGGTCTTGTCTGGGTGACTGCTCTCCAGAAGAAGCTAAATCTGACAAGCCCTTTGAGTCTCGCCTTGCGCTTATAATGGCGTCTATGGAGCATACGCCTAAACTATCCTAAAATATGTAAAGGAGCTTTTAAGTGGTATGTGCTCACCTATAGTCCAGTGTTGATACTATAATATGCAGCATGCGCTGACCCCTCTCAGTCCTTTTAATGAGGCGGCGGCTTGGTCATCCAAGCTCTGGACATGTCCTACAGCATCTGCACACGCCCAGTGTGTCGGGTCTGGACGCCCAGTATGGTTCCTGGGGTGTCCTCCGTCATTCACGGTCCTCTGAGTCCGTAAGTGTGCTCTCATCCTGAGTGCACGATGGCTCCAACAGCAGAAAATGACTCGCGTTGGGTCATTTCAACATGGCAGCCATTCAACAAAGAACAGTGCTGGCATACACTGCCAGAGGCAGATTGGTGCCAGATGTTGCAAGGAGAAAAATCCTCACCACATAAAACGTGTTCCAGTGGAAAGACTTCTCTCTCTTTTATTTCTGCCTTTTTCTTTCTCTCTCTCTCTCTCTCTCTCTCTCTCTCTCTCTCTCTCTCTCTTTTGCTCTCTCTCTCCTGATCTCCTCCCTATGAGTGAAAAAGAGCACTGCATCCCATTTCAAAGGCTCTTTAGAGGAGGATGTCATTTTATTTCTTCCGCAGAAATAAGGATGCAATTATGTGGCATGTCTCGAGTATTTAATTGACTCTTATTTACAAAGGTTCCCTCGAAACAGTGAGGATGCGAGATCAATTTGGTATGATGCACGTTAGTTTTTCCCCCCTCTCTTTCACAAGACCTTCAGCGCAAACTGGAGTTTTTTGAACGGCCGCCCCTTCTTGCTTGTGTTAGAGTGGCCAGCCATCTGGTGTGCCAGGTCTGTTTACTGGAATCACAGGCTCTGTTTACGGGCATTGTTTTGACTCATTCGACTGCAGTCGTAAAAGTTTTTAAAAAAAAACAAAAAAAAAAGAAGTCAGAGCTCGGAGCTGTAGGCATACCAGCTCTCCACATCAGTTCACATGGAGATGGGGGTGGGGAGAGGCAGTTTCCATTACACAATTAACTATTGCCCCCCACTCACCCCCTCTTCAGAATGGTTCCGGTTCCTATGGAGTTGAGGATGTGGGAGCTGACTGGGTCATTATGGGCGATCCTGCCGGACTGTGTGTCTGACCCAGAGGCTCGACACACTTCACAGATCATTTGCTAGAAAGCCTTCCAGGGTTACCGTCATTGCTCGCCCATTCATCATTGCGCAATCTAAAGACCACAAAAAAAGTGGACATGCTGTTTTGTGTGTGTGTGTGTGACAGAGAGAGAGCAAGAGAAAGAGAGAGAGAGAGAGAGTGAGGGAGGGGGAATAGAAGAAAAGAGACTGCAATGTGAATCGCAGACTTTTGGGCACCTGAAATTTCCACGTTAGGCGGAGGAACCCTCTCATTTGACAGGCACTCCAATTAGCCACTGGTGACCAGGCCACTCCAACTAAGGGGAGGGGAGGAGAGGGGGGCGGACGTGGGGGCTGGAAGGCGTACGAGGAGAGCCTGTAATTTTATCATTTGAGCTGCCGCTAAACAGAGTCCTGAAAAAATTCAACACCGGGCCACAGGGGCTGGTTCCCTCTTCAATCAGGGTGTTATTATTTGCACATTAAAAGCCACGCATTCATCAGGGATTGTGTGTGTTTGTGTGTGTGTGTGTGTGTGTGTGTGTGTGTGTGTGTGTGTACCCTTTTACAAAGTCACAGTGCTGGTAGAAGCACTGCTATTGACCTTTGTCCTGGCGGATGGTTCCGGAGGCAGCTCGGCCTCCCCCCGTCCCCCTCTGACGGCAGCTCATTTGGGAGACTCCCTGCTGCTGCGGGTAAATAATTGCCCATGCCGAGACTTTGAAAAGGAAAGGAGAAAGAAAAGAACTGTGTTCTTAGAATGAGGTGGAGGGGAGGGCGGGGGATGGAAGGAAAACAAAGATTTCAAGACAGGTGTCCACATAACAAGCTAGATTCTTAAGGCGACCCACAATTATTATTATACTGACCCTCTCTCTCTCTCTCTCTCTTTTGTGTGTGTCCAGGTACTACTTCAAGAAGGCCAGCGATGAGTTTGAGTGTGGCGCCGTCTTTGAGGAGGTGTGGGAGGATGTCAGCGTGCTGCCCATGTACGAGGGCAAGGTCCTGGGGAAGGTGGAGAGGATGGACTGAGCCACTGTTCCGGATGCTTCTCCCACTCTTCCCCCACTCCACCCCACCCCACCCATCTAAAGCTGCTTATGCTCCTCTCCAACACCCTGGGAGGGCAGAACCCTCAAAAAAGCTCACCCTGGACATCTACAGAGGACCTTCACCAGGAACAAGGACCCTCTCATGAGATGGACCTTATGAAAGCTTCTCACTGGAGACTTTCAGGCTACATGTGCGTTCTAATTCTCTTCCAGACGACTTTTATTCCACAAAAGCTATTGAAGGAATACTAGCCAATGAAGGAACGATGCAAGAAGGTGCCGGAAAAGGGGAGGCGAGTCCAAGTTGACCCCTGCACCTAATGGACATTAAGAAGAGGCAGCAAGAGGGACATGTGAAGCCGCTGTCTGGGAGAGTGTGTCGGGGACATGAAAGCTACCGACACGCTCTGTGGCACCTCACCGTTGTTGGATTGTGTGTGTGTGTGTCAGTCTGTGATCAGGATAGACTCCTACCACAGGGACTGCTTGTCTGGACTGTGAGTCAAGGACGAGGATTGTTGTTCCACGCGTGTTCCCTGATATTGTGCTACATCAGGCATAGAGCCTACATGTTCTGAGACATGCCATCTATCTACAACAATTAGTGCTAATTGTCGATTCCTTATTGGGTGTGTATGTGTGTGTGCCTGTGTTTTGTGTTTGTGTGAGTGAGAGAGAGAGAAAGAGAGAGTGGGTGTGGGTTTGCAAAAGGTCCTCATATGTAAACATTTATGTATTAATTTTTATATGATTTAAGTTTAAAAGACTATATATTTATTTATCTTAAAAGAGTGTCATTCCTGTTCCCATAACCCTCCCCATGTCCAGTAGATGGACAAGCTGCTTTTTGGGAGACATCAGACAGAAATCTCATCTCCTTCCACCATCCTTCCTGAAACTAGCTGCTCCAGGAGTCTCAGTATGGGCCAATCAGAATGTCTTTATGTCAATGCCAGCCAATCAGAATGTGTAGAATTTAGATGGTCCCACCCAAAGTGCAAGAGTCCATATTTAGCATTTGATTGTTTTGTTTTGTTTTGTTTTTTTACATTTTAACATTTAAAATTAGAATAAAATGTTGATAGATCGATGGATTATACATTATCACCAGTGGTAGTTTTTATTAAAGATCTCAACAGATCTAGGTACTTTCTAATGCTATACACAGTTTCACTGTCTAGATAATGGCTCTAGTGCCTTTAGTTCATGGCCAGATAAAGGATAGAGTAAGAATGAATGAACACAAGAAGTGAATGATAAAGAAAAGTAATTTCCCTGACAGAAATTCATGACCCCAACCAATGCACTCTTTTAAGATTAAAACCGTGCATATCACTGGATTGGCATAGCATAGCATTTTTATGTGTGTGTGATGGCTCTACCAAGTCTGTGTGTGTGTGCTTGGTTGGCTCCTGGCCCTGAGACTTCTGGGCACCTTTTGTCACTAATGCATTTCCTCCACCGCCAGCAGAGGATTTGCGTCTATGTTGCGTCACGTTGTGTTGTGTTGAGTTGTGGTTGTGAATCGAGTACAGTACCTGTGCCTACATGGATGAGCCCGTGTGTTGCCCTGCTTCAGGGCCTCTTACTCCCTTGCTTTTTAAAGGGGCTTATGTTGAAAAGAGTTTGTTTTTTAAATGCTTTTGAAATATCTCCTAATCATGATATATCCTAACCTCTACTCTATCCCCTCCTAATGCCCAATCCCCAAGGCCTTTACCGGCTCCACTTAAGTGTAAATTATGCATTATATATAGAGCCTCATTTTAAAGATGACTTGGTACTTTTAATTATTGTAATTATTGAAGAGATGTAGCCTTTATTAAAATTGTTATATTTTTCAAATGAAAACCCTTGTGTGTCTTGGTCTGTTCGTTCATCGTTGATCTATGGTGTGTGTGTGTGTGTGTGTATGTGTGGGTGTGTGAGCGTGTGAAAGAGAGAGAGAAATTGTGTGAGTGTGTGTGGGTATGGGTGTTTGTGTGTGTGTGTGTGTGTGTGTGAGAGAGAAAGAGAGAGAGAGAGAGAAAGTGTGTGAGAGACTTTAGTGCACCATTGGAAGGAATCAGGTTTCCATTTTGTTCGCTGTGGTTAGAGTATGCAGGAACTTCCACCATGCAGAGAACCACCTAGTTAGAGCATAAACAGCATTGAACCCAGCTGTAGAGAGTTCTGAGGAAACACTGAGCCAGACATTACACACACTAAATCCTCCCCAGTACAGTACAGAGTACAGGAGCATGATCACATAAGAGAGGGTGATCACACAGCTGGAGCCCACGTCCAGCTTGTGGACAGGAGTGCATGAGGAGGCTTGTCTTCTGCTCACAGTAGTGATTGAGTCTGTGTGTGAGGAGGCTTGACAACTCCATTCTCTACTGTTAAATTAGCCTCTGTGCAGCTGTGTTGCCAGTCAGTGCACATCACAAATGGTTTACGGGCACCTCGGCACTCTTCTGGGGTCAGCCTGGGCGTGCAGACCTGGTGGCTAATTGAGGAGATTAGCGGGTCCCTGTAGGCTGCTGCTTGCGTCTCAGAGCTAGCTACTGACAGAGCAGGCTAATGGAGTACAACAGATCGGCATGGGAACAGCTCAGGCACATTTGTTCACATTAACATCTCCTAATTCGCTCCCCCTCACAGAGGCAGTTAAATTAATAAATGCAGCATTAATTTGGCCACCAGAGCTTTGTGTTAGATGCGTTGAATAAGTGTGTGAGAGAGAGCGGGAGGGAGAGAGAGATTGTGTGTGTCTGCAGGGTGGGGTGGGGTGTGGAGAACATAAGTATGCCTGCCTGTCTGACTGTGGGTAAGTGTAATGAAAGGATCACAAAAGGAAACTGGACTGGAGTGTGGTCGAAGAAAACTGGGAAAACCTGACCTCAATCTGGACTTCACTTCCTCTCTCTTAATTAGTGTGATTCTCCCTCCCTCTCTCTCTCTCTCTCTCTCTCCTTTCTTAATAGTTTCCTGTCCTTTGATGGGAACCCATCTAAGATAAAAGCATTCAGCAATGCTCTCAACAACACCCCCAGCTGAAGTTCTCGGTTCCACATCCCATTTCAGGAATGCCAGAGGTCGGAAGCAATGCTGGTGTCGACTGCAGGGTTATGGGAGGACTTCCAGGCAATTCCTGCTCATTAGTAACCAAAGGGCATGGGGATGTCTCCTATGATATTAGCTTGTTAGCAAATTAGAACACAAAAAGAATCCACAAAATTCAATTCCTGGTAGAAATCTGAAACAAGAACGCAATATCCTGGCAAAAGCTTTGCGAGTGCTGGCTGCCACACTCTTTGCTAGAATTCAGTCATTGCTTAATTGGTTGGCTGAGCGCCAGTGTGATCGAGCGTTAAAGCTCAGGTCAGCTGCATAAGCTCATGTATGATAGCAGCGAAAGGCAGGACCATTGTGTGCCGTTTCTTTGTTGCTACCATCTAAGCCCTAACTAACTAGCCAAGCTGCTGAATGACTGGCTGATGGTAGATGTCCTTTGAAGCTAAAACATGGCAAGATTCAGCAGTGATAAGGAACTAAATGAGATAGATAGAAAGATAACAGGTGCAATGTGAATGCCAAAAGGAAATATTTGCTGCTGCAGTGCAAAAAGAGGAACATTCGATGATACAGATGTTGATTTAGAGGCAAATAGAAAAAGGAGCAATCCAAACAAAACGGATCTGAGAGCAGTAATCTTCAGCTTGAAAAAGGGAATCGAAGAGAGGGCGTAATTGTGTTAATTGGCTTGTTTTGCGTTTAATCAGCTTGTTCAGGTTGGGCCAGACTTTGATGTGTGGGATGACTGATTGGTGAACCCTTTGAAAGTGAGGCGTTGGCATCTGCTCTTCCAACCATCCGGCTTCATTTTTACACTTAGCTGCATTTCCAGCCGATGTTTATGTTCTCGCAAATTCCCTCTCAGTCTCCGTAGAAACACCGAGCAGCTCATGAGAGAGAGAGAGAGAGAGAGAGAGAGAGAGAGAGAGAGAGAGAGTGCTTGAAAGTGTTTGTGTGTGTGTGCGTGTCAGGTTGTGTTACGCTGTCCTCTCGGTGACCAGACATGGCAGACGACTCAGGAGTGGGTCGTGCCTTCACTTGCCTGTTTGTCGCGCTCATTCCGTCCGAGGCGGACGGCTTGAAACACCTTCTTCTCCTTTCATGTGAGATTATCTTCTCGCTCTCTTTCCCCCCCCCAACCCAACTCCATCCCACAACACCACCCCACCGCTCCCCTCCCCAAAAAAGCTTTCATCCTCGCTCCGTCACCTCACTCATCCACTCTCAGTTCTCAGAGAGGTGGAGGAGATCTGTGCCGGCCTGTGCTCCTTCCTCCAGCTCTTTGAGATAACAGCACTTACATCACCTTCTTCAGCCACCCCATCTCCTCTTTTGCCTCACCACCCCACCCCACCCCACCACACCCTCTCCTCCACCCCTCCTTTTCGTGGCTCCACGCCCGAGAACTTTTCATATGCTCCCTTTCATATTGAAAGGTCATCACGATATTGTTAAAATACCATTTTCGGCCCCTTTCATCAGCAAAGGTCAACGCATATACCTAAAAGAGCCCTTTGAGTACTGAAAGGCGCTCGTCCACACCTTGCGGTGCAGAGGAGTCAAAAGCTCCCCAGTAGCAGCTCTTTGGGATCGGCCAACGTTATTTGGATAAGGCCGGCCTTTCAGTAGAGGGGGCATCGACTCAATTATAGAAATTCCTGAGCTATGATATGAAGAAGCTCATGGAGAGGAGGTCTTGCGGTAAGCACTGGTTTCTGAACACAATAAATTCATAGGTCTGGATTCACTTTCTCTTCTGAAAGGTCCTTATCCAGTTTGTTTTTTAGCTGATTCTCTGTGGTGTATTATTTTTTAAGTATTGTAAACAAAAGTCAGAAAGACCTGACATATTACAAAACCGAAATGTGGTTTTCTGGCAGTAATCTACTTCTACTATTTATTTAATTCTCATTTAGCTCATTTATCTTAGAGGTAATTGTACCGTGTTGTAGTTTCAAAGTGAGTCTGTTGGATAACAGAGTGGGTATGATGCATAGACGAAAGCAGGCAAGCAGGAAATCCTAACTGCTCCGTCTAAAAGGGAGAGGAGAGGTGGAGACACTTGGACGTCTTTAAGATGGGGCCTGTCACTCTGCCACTCAGGGTCTGGGAACACTCCTCTCCTCTCTGCCTTCCTCCTTTTTACTCTCTCGCTTTTCTTCTTTTCTCTTTCTCCTTTCATTTCCTCTCCACTCCTTTAATTTCCTCTCCTTTCATTTCTTTTCCTTTTCCTGCTCCCGTCTTTTTCTTTTTCAATTTTTTCTCCTCCAACGACAGTCTTGCCTTTCCATCCCTCTCTCTCTCTCTCTCTCTCTCTCTCTCTCTCTCTCTCTCTCTCTCTCTGAACGAAGAGGCCCTCTCTTCAGAGCTGAAACCTCTCATTTTCAGTCTGGCTTTCCCTGGGCCAGAGCTTGCCCCCCCCCAGGCGTATGGTGGATTCCCTAGACAGCAGTGGGGAGTGTGGTCAGCCAGACAGGGCTCTGGCGTGCAGCCATGGGCTGCCAGGCTAAAGCAACGCCACGCCACACCACGCCATGCCACCAGTTGGACAAACTCTCCTTCCTTTCTCTCAGTGCGTGTGTCCCTTTCCCTTTTTTCTTCACCATCTCCGTCAGTGTTTCTCTGTACCATGCACTCTATCATTCTCTCTCTCTCTCTCTCTCTCTCTCTCTCTCTCTCTCTCAGTTAATCTATCCATATGACATAATGTCTTATTCCTTATTTCCTCTCTGGCTGTAGCTGCCAGTCTCAATTTGTTTCTCTCTGCAGTTCAAACGGCATTTTGAATTTGTCTTTTATTCAGTTTTTGTCTTTTTTGCCTAAATGCCGCAAAGACACAGAAACACTCCAATCGGGTGAAGCTGGGGCTAACTCTTGTTTCGGCACTGATGGGTAGACTGAGCCCAGTTGGAACTTTACACTACCCATCACCACAAAGGGATCCAACCAAACAGCCTAATTGGTTTATTTTGAAGTGTTTTGACATTATTGAGAAACAAACCGAAAAAGACTGGGCCCCAGCAAAACTCCTCAGCAAATGCTTTCATGTCGCTTTCCCATGAGAGGAAAGGAAAAAAACAGAAAGAAAGAAAGTAGAAGAAGAAAAAAGCAGCCAAGCGGTAGAACTTCTAAATTGTTAACATCTTCTACGAACTGTGGATAATGGAGAGGACGGAGTTTGTCATTTATGGGGATAGGAACTCAAATTACAGAGGCTGCCTGGGAGGCACACAACAGGATATTCTGGGCCCAGGCCGGGCCGTCCGGGAGGAAGCCTGCCTTTAATGGCGGATCTGTATGTGTGTGTGTGTGTGTGTGTGTGAATGTGTGTGTACATGTGTGAGTGTGTGAGAGAGAGTGAGTGAGTGTGTGTGTGTGTGTGTGTGTTTGTGTGTGTGTGTGTGCATGTGTGCACAAAGGCCACAGCGAGAGGCTGGCTGTCTTTTTGAAAGAGACTGAGGCGTATTGTCCCAGGCCTGGACCCAGTGTTTATGTTTGTCTTGCATTTCATTTCCCAAACAGATGCCCCACCACGCTACAGGACGGCCATTGTTCTGCCACCCAGCAGGAACACTTTGCCTCAAGCTGCTCTCTCTCTCTCCCTCTCCCTCTCTCTCTCTCTCTTTTCTCGCTCATTCCTGTTGTCTATTTTCTCCCTACTTTCTCTCCTCTTTGCTCGTCCTAACCTACTCTCTTCCTTTTCACCTTCATATAGTCTCCCCCATTTTTTGTACATACTTCCTGTGTGACGTGTTTACCGTACATTTTTCTTACTCTCTTTTCTTTCTTTCCTTCCTTCTTTCTTTTCTTTTCCCTCACATATGCACACACTTATTTCACTCTCTCTCCCTCCCTCCCTCCCTCCCTCCCTCTCTCTCTCTCTTCCTCCACACGTTGCTTTGCTGTTGCCAGTGGACGTCTGTGATCACTGCCTTCTGCTGTTTCCTGTCTGGCTCTTTGTTGCAGTAACGCTTCTTGTGCTCTCCCTTACTCTCTCCCTTGCTTTCTCTCTCTCTCTCTCTCTTTCTTTCCTTCCTCCTCTCTCTCTCTCTGTCTCTCTCGCTCCTCTCCTCTGTCTGAAGGGGTTGGGGATGGGGATAATGGGGATGAGGAGATGGGGGATGGGGCTGAGTGGTGCTTGGCACAGAGCACATGTGTGCCGTTTTTATGGCTTTCTTACCACGTGGCCCTCCTCTACAGCCCTCCTCTCACATGCCTGCCATGGAAGGCTTGGGGGCTGGGGAGGGGGTGGAAGGGCCAGGCAACTGTGTTTTGGGTGTGTGTGTGTGTGTGTGTGTGTGTGTGTGTGTGTGTGTGTGTGTGTGTGTGTGTGTGTGTGTGTGTGTGTGAGTGTTGGTATGTGTGGGTGTGGGTATGGGTATGGGGGTTTGAGACAGAATGAAGAAAACAGACATATGTTTCTTGTTTGGAAGGCTCAGATGGAGTTGTTTATGCTTTTTCTGGTTGTTTTGTTCCCTCAGAGCACAGAGGGAATCTAAACATCCTCCTGATCACCATATAGAAAGACCTCACCAGTCTGCATTGCACATACACCCACACGCACGCACACGCACTCACACGCACACACTCGCACACACTCGCACACACACACACACACACACACACACACACACACACACACACACACACACACACACACACACACACACACACACACACACACACACACACACATACACACACACACACACACATGCACACACAGCCTCAATAGCAGTACCTTGGATGAAGCACAGCTATGCTAGGAGGGCAGTGTCTGGATCTAACCAATCAGGAAGAAAATAATGCCGGGGTCCCTCTTTGTCTGTGTGTGTTCAGACCTGTAAGCTGGTGCTGCCTGATTGGTTGAAACTGATTGGCCACTGATTGGATACATGGGCACCCTACTTCCAGAAGTATGGTGTTCAGCGAAAAGAAGCACATCTTGTGATATGAAAGGAACCCTTTCAGTGAGCATGTGATTATGTATACCTGCACTGAAAGAAGAAGATAAATCCATGCCCCCTCCCCCCACAAGCTCTGTCAAAAGGGCTTTCCAAGAGAACATCCCGAGTATTGTTACTTAATCTCATCAAAGTCTGTGTATTGTAATTTATGTACTTAAGTACGGTGTCTCCAGTCATCACACCTGACCATGCTGTTGGCAAATGGGTTTTTCGTGACACATCTGAGATGGCAGGCAGACTGCTACTCTTGATCCATTTTGAGCTCTCTTCTCACACCTCCAGCAGCAGCAGCATCCCTGTGTGTAGTCCTTCAACTTACCAGCCTCATTGCTCCCTTTGAAGAAGAAACCATGGGGCTCCAGTAGGTATAGATCACACACACACACACACACACACACACACACACACACACACACACACACACACACACACACACACACACACACACACACGCACACACACACACACACACACACACACCCTTCCAACTACGATTTGCATTCAAACCTGCCAAAGAGAGGAATGGACTTGGAGGAAGATCAGAGAGCATCAGACTTTAGTTTGCATGATGCACTCTTCCAGTTGCCACTGTTGGTTCTTAAAAAGAGAGAGAGAGAGAGAGAGAGAGAGATAGAGAGAGAGAGAGAAATTTTGTGAGCTTTTAGTCAGGTCTTCAAGGACTGGAGAAAGATAGGTAGAAGATGAAGTGAAAAGGAAAGATAAAAAAGATTGAAGGAGTAGGTAGAGGAGAGGTAGATAGAAGGAAGAAAAAAGGTGTGAGAAAGGGAAGACACTTGAAAGGCAGGTAGACAGAAACAAAACGAGCATCGTGAGGAGAGGAATGATGGGGTGAACGAAGGTACATAAGAGGAGGTGGAGGTCAGAAGAACGACAGATGGATGGTACAAGCAAGGGAGGATGAGCGAGAAGAAGGAGGCAGGGAGTGCAGAGGGGAGCATGAAACCTTTAAAAAAAGAAGACAAATGTGGGAAAAGCGAGCTGCGGAGCTTCAGCTCCTCATCGGGGTGTAGGCTGCTGTAAACAAACCAGGCGCTTACGCTGCCGTTTGATCTTGCAAACTGCCAAATCCTGCCAGCGAAAGAAAAAAAGATGGAGAGAGAGAGAGAAAATGGAGGAAAGTGAAATGAGGGCCTAGTTGGCTATGGGTTGAGCAGGAGAGGGCCCTGAGTGACAGCAAGTCGCTGGGTGTGAGAAAGCGCGCTCTGAACCGGGCTTTGGAGGTTTTTCTCTCGCTCACTTGCACACATGCGTATGTGCCTCATGGTCGTCTGTCCAACTCGTTCTTTGAAACCGTGCTAATGGCCTCCACGCCAACCGTGTCGCCCGGCGCTTTGATCTCGTGCCTGACCACCATCTCTGATAAAAACCCAAATAGCTAAATCGAAATCTGTGTCTCACTCACCCTCTCTCATTGCGACATATGCATGCCCGTGCTTTTATGTGATATGGAACAACTTCGAACTGCAACCCAATGTGTGAACAAACATTATGCACCGGCATTAGGCACAGGGCTTTTTCCCTTTTTACTCCTCCTCTCCCTCCTCTCTCCCTCCCTCCCTCTCTCTCTCTCTCTTCCTCCGGATCGCTGGCACCTTTGAACAAAGAGAAATCAAAAGCATCCAGCGCACAAAGGGAAGGGAAAGAGAGGGAGCTCAGCGGCGCCCCCAGTGCCAGGAGAGAAGCCCTTGATGAGAGACACAAGTGTCCGACTTTGGTGTCACTTCAAAAGGCTTCCTCCTTTAAAGCCCTGCCACTAATCTGAGCCGATATGAAGATTGGTCTATCTAGAGTGACCCGGGCCAGCTGGGGAAACCAGGAAGCGAGCTCTCACGCTGTGCGTGTTTGTGTGTTTGTGTGTGTGCGTGTCAGAAAGAGAGAGAGAGAGAGATGGTCAATGCCTGTGTGTGTGTGTGTGTGTGTGTGTGTGTGTGTGTGTGTGCTCGTGTGTTTGTGTGTGTGTGTGTGTGTGTGTGTGTGCTCGTGTGTTTGTATGCATCTATTTCGTCTATGTGCATGTATGAGAGGTGGAAGTTGGTGTGTTTGTTACTATTGGGGGTTGTATATGGGTGTATGCAAGGTCTCAAGCTGTGTGTCTGTGTGTGTGAGAGAGAAAGAGAGAGCGAGAGCAAACAGAGATCTGAGGTGCTCTGTGTCTCTGTCCAGTGGTTCTTGTTCAGCTTCAGATGTTGACCTCCGATAGTCTCTCAAGCAGAGGTCACGGACACCACAGTAGATGAAGGCACAGTCCAGAAGGACACCTAAAAAAAGCTTCACTTTAAATGATTGAACATATTTTCCATCATCTCATCTCTGGACCTCATTGACAAGCAGTCTGCAGTCCCTGTTCTCTTTGCCTATAATAACTATTGCTTTCTTCCCACCCATGTTTGTGCTCCTGTATCTATAGCTGAATTGCTGTGATGTTGTTGACAAAGGGAGATTACCTACTAATAATCCACCAAGTCAACCATGTTTTTTCTCTCTGAATCTATGTATACATGGATCCATTTTTACAACAACACATCTCTTTTGAAACGAAACTCTCTTTTCTACAGAACATCCTCGTAAGAAGCGTCGTCCTCTAATGACTGTTTGTGGCGGTCCGCGGCGAGCCAATGATCTCCCTCTCCCGGTCTCCGACTTCTCCTCTAATTTTGCCGAGGCGAGACCCTCACTCCGTTTGATCCCAGCAGGTCTTCCCCAAAGCCCCCACGTGTGGATTCCGACTTCAATAGCCGAATGGCAGCGTGCCTCATTCTTTCATTATTTTCACGGCGGAGATAAAACACATTCGGCGGAAGACCACTGAGAGAGGGGGAGTCAGAAAGTCACACAGGACTTTTTTTTCTGCTGTTCGTGTGTTCATTGCTTTTTTTTTAATTCCATGTGGCTTCACATAGCTTATTGAAATGACCATCTCTTCCCTTCCCCTCAGTTGCCCCCTATCAAGCACGCACACACACACACACGCATACACACACACACATATGCACACTGTTAGGCACGTAGATACAAAAGCATAAAATATGGACATAGATAGATAGATACTTTATTGAACCCTAGGGGAAATTCAAGGTCTCAGTAGCATACAGACAACACACACACATTCACTAACAGCAGAAAAAGTAATTAAAAGTAAATACTATAAAAAACACAACTAAGCAATAAGGACAGTAGAAGATAACGAATATACTAAATATACTAAAATACAAATTATACTAACTAACGCTTAATCTAAATCAATTCTAAAAACAGTATCCAGTATCCAGTATACAGTATCCAGACATCCACACACACATGCAAATACACCCACTCACACACACATACAGTAAATACACAAACACATGCACAGACACACAGACACAGACACAGACACAGACACACACACACACACACACACACACACACACACACACACACACACACACTCACACACACACACACACACACACACACACACACACACACACACACACACACACACACACACAAGCCCCACCCTGCTGCTTGCTTTTTTTCTGCAGGCTCTCTCCTCTGTGTTCTCTGCGTCCCTTATCGGTGTGAACTAGCAGGCCATAAAGGGAGCGAGAGCCATCTCCTTCCTGTGCTTTAATGTGCGGCTGGCAGGATGCTGCCGAGAGACGCCTCTGCCCGGCCCTGCCGGTTCCCTCCATCGCCCATCGCGCTCGCTCGCACTCGCTCGCTCGCTCTGTAAGGGAGCTGCTGGGGCCAGCCAACACACAGCACGCCTGCCCCAACGGAGCCAAAGAAACGAAAAGATGAAGAGAGGGAGGAAGGGAGAGAGAGATACAGATTGGAATGTATGTTTGTGTGCATCTCTCTCTCTCTTTCTGTGTGTGTGTGTGTGTGTGTGTGTGTGTGTGTGTGTGTTTGGATTGTGTGTGTGTGTTTGGGTGTGTGTGTGTGTGTGTGTGTGTTTGAGTTTGTGTGTGTATGTGTGTGCGCTGCACTGGTATGTCAACCCATGTAGTGACCAAATAATAAGTCCTCAGCAAGTAGTCAGGGCCATTTTCGTTATGTAAATCACTTTGTTCATCATGTAGATACGAAAAATATGTTATGCAAGTTCAACACCCTGACCTTTATGGTCGATGTAACTCATGAAGGCCAGTTGAAAGACCATAGGGCTAGGCAAGCTGAAGGCCAGTTGAAAGACCATAGGGCTAGGCAAGCTGAAGGCCAGTTGAAATACCATAGGGCTAGGCAAGCTGAAGGCCAGTTGAAATACCATAGGGCTAGGCAAGCTGAAGGCCAGTTGAACGACCATAGGGCTAGGCAAGCTGAAGGCCAGTTGAAATACCAGGGCTAGGCAAGCTGAAGGCCAGTTGAACGACCATAGGGCTAGGCAAGCTGAAGGCCAGTTGAAAGACCATAGGGCTAGGCAAGCTAAGTTCATGGTGGTGGGTTAATTTAATGGGGAGCCCATGTTAAATGCATGAATGCAGGTTATGATCCTTGGATAACTGAGCCCGACACGTCATACGCTATGAAAAATGAAAAATCTACATTCCTCTTCTTAACACACACACACACACACACACACACACACACACACACACACACACACACACACACACACACACACACACACACACACACACAGGTTGAGTGAAAATGTGATGTCTTTGATGTGAGTTAGTTCAAAGCTCTGCATCCAAAGGTGTTGTGAGGGAACGGCAGAAAGCCTTGATAAAAAGAGAGCTGCGCGAAAGGCAGGGTGTGTGTCTAGCGAAGCGCTTTGTTTTGTTTACCGGTGGCTGATAAGCTCCCGAACCCGACCGCCAAGCCGAGCCGGTACCGCTCTGTGCCACGGCATGCCATGCTGCACACAACACACACACACACACACACACACACCGGATCTCAGATCTCACCACTGCACCCTGATCCGTTTGAACTCTGCATCTCACACACCGTCTCTCCCCACACTGGCGAACCTGAGGTGGAGGGTGTGTTCGCCGTGATAAAGCACCTCGGTGGGAAATTAAGTCTTTGGAACTTTGTTGGATATTTGGGAGCTTGTGGAGATGGTTTTTCTTTATTTTTTCATTTTTGCATCATTGTTGTGCCTGCTGAGTGTTTTTTTTTCTCTCTCTCTCTCTCGTTCTCAAAGGGACAGCAATGTTGATGCAGTTTAACAACCCTTGCTGTCTGATAAGATATCAGCCAAAACTCATATTCGTCAGGTTTATCTCTAAAGATGCTCAGCCTCCCTGCCTGATGAAAAAACAAAACAGACAAATACCAACAAAGAGAGCTGGAATAGCCAACAGAATCCTAGAATAAGTGCACAGCATTTATTTATTCTGATTATACATGTGCTTTGCATTCAGTTTTTATTGCTCGCTCTCTCTCTATCCGTCTCCCACTTACTGCAGTCTTCAGCATGGTGATCTAGTCTATTTGTGTTGAGAGGAATGTCTCTGTCCTTCCAAGAAGCTCTTAAATCATTGTAGTTGGCTCACACACAGTACCACTCATAGAGCGTAGGCTACTCTTTTGCAAATCGTGCATAAGAATTCTTTACTGACATCTTGCTG